>NC_056727.1:1017690367-1017882867 GCF_019279795.1 Protopterus annectens
CTTTCGCCACCCAAGAAAATTATTTTCCTCTGCCCCTGTCGAGCAGAGACACAGAAGTGATCCCCGTGGTGAATTTCCTATCTCCCATCCAATCATCAAGATTTTTCTTGAAGAGTGCTAATGAGGAGCTTTGTTTGATAGAGATAGGTAGTTTGTTCCAGAGTATGAGAAGTCTCTGTGACAGGAATCTATCCCTCCAGCATGTTCTGTTTATTGTGGTGACAAGGTTTAGGTCCCTAGAGTGTGTGGCTCGGAGTGATTGGGATTTCATTAAGTGGAGCATGTCCAACAGCTCTGGGTTTGACATAGCTTTGTATGTTAGGCAGAGATCACCTCTGAGTAGGCGATATGCGATGGAGTAAAGCTGGAGTTTTTTGAGACGGTCTGCATCGGGCATCTGTTTTAGAACAGTAATCCTCTTTATGAAGTATTTCTGCGGCCTTTCCAGTTGTTGTAGATGTCTTGTTTGGTACATACCAAAAGGGTTGCTGTGTTCTATCATGGGTCTAATGAGTGATGAGTAGAGGGGAACAATAACCTCTTTTTTCCTGGATGAGAAACCTTTCGTGATGAGGTGTACCACGTAGAAGGATTTCCTGACTACTGTGGCAATGTGATTATCAAAGGAGAGACTACTGTCCACTTGTGTCCCAAGGTCTCTTATCACACTTTCAGTGTTAAGTAGACTACCACCTATGTGGTAGTTCATGGGTACAGAGTTTTTATCAAAAGGGATGACAATGCACTTTTTGGCATTGACCTTGAGGCCATGGCTTTGACACCAGGCATCTGTCTCAGTGAGGCTCTTTTGTAGGATGTCCACATCATTAAGAGTTTTGATTATGGCTCCTAGTTTGCATTCATCTGTGAACTACATTAGCCAAAGACCTTCTGTGTTAGCCTGTACTTCAGAGAAGTAAATACCAAACAGGAGAGGACCCAGGACTGAACCCTGTGGTACTCCACTTGTCACTGGTCTGAAGTCGGATTGGTATATATGGGCAGAATGGGCATTGAGTTGAGATATTTGGATTAAATTTATTAAGTTTCACTGGTGTAACATATGCATTATTATTAATCATTAGCTGTGAATAGATGAGATTTTTGAATGGAGTTATGTAGATTGAGAGTTGAGTCGATATTCAATAGCCTGAGATTTCAACTCATCTATAAGTTCCTGTTCATCTCACACCAATAATTAGAAAAAACAAGAGATGATTGGTACTTGATTTAGGTACTTAATTTATAGACATTAGAAACCATATTTTTCATAGGATAAGGTTTTAAGTAATGTTATGCAGATATCAATATCAATATCAGATCTAAGAGATCAGAGACTAATGCCACAGTAGGTACGAGTTCTCTGCACTGTCTTAATATAACAATATATCTTTTGTGCAAGTTAAAGGTCAATCTAATTTGATCTATGGATTTTTCACTATATTTCTGAAGGTTCTATATCAAAATATTGAAAGTTTACTTACCCAAACACCTAAACGCAGACACAAATTCCGCGAACTGCAAATACACTGAACGCCCTAAACCTCAAAATTCAAAAACTCGAAATGTGTGGGTTCTGTCAGTGAGCCAGTTGGCAACCATCCTGTGACATAGGGATTTATACCTAGTTTCATGAGTTAATCTATAATTCCAGAGTAGGAGATTGTGTTAAAAGCCTTGGCGGGATCTAGCTGTGTGAACCATCTTACCCTCATCTACAGCTTTGGTGACCACTTCAAAGAGGTCTATCAGGTTTAGGAGACATGATCTGCCTTTTACAAACCTGAACTGGGTGGGGTCCAGAGTTTGGAGATTACCAATGTCATTGTTTATAAGTTCCATGATGATATCTTAAATAGCCTTGCAGACCAGTCTCGATAGGCTAATGGGGCAGTAGTTCCCGGGGTCCATGGTGGCTCCTCCTTTATGGAGTGGGATAACCATCACTGTACGCTATTCAGTGGGCACAAAAACCTGAGGTAAGGCTGTGATTGAACATGGTACTTAGGAGGGGTGCCAGTTTGTTCTGTAGTTCGTGTAGAATGCAGCCTGGGATGTTGTCAGATCCCATGGATTCTGTGTTCTTGGCTTTGGAGAGTGTGTTTTTTACCTGTGCAGCCATGATAACAGGAACTTGGCATTCTCCCGGTATAGAGATGGGTCCTTTAGTGGGTGAGAGTGGGGTAAAGTTTTTACTGAACCTATCTGCCAGGATGTTGGCAATATCAGTTGGTACTGTATATTTAGTGCCATTGTGCTGTAACTCAGAGCAGATCTGAGTGCTGCCATTAAGATTCTTGACATAGCTATAGAATGCTTTGTGGTTGTCTTTAGAATCAGTGGCAATTTTGTTTTCGTAACTAGCTTTGGAGGATTTTATGAGGGATCTCAGTTTCTTACTGAGGCTGAACAGGAAGTTCCTCTAATCATGGGATTTTACTCTTTTTTGCAACAGCTTCTTCCTTCTGTTGTAGAGTTTGTTTATGGCAAGGGACCACCAGATTGGCTTCCTTTTTTTGGAGGATAGCATCTTGGTTCTGTTAGGGATTGCATGATCCATGCACTCGTATAAGTGCTTATAAAGTGTGTTTGTGTAGGATTCAGCAGTTGTACCTCTATTGTGATTAGCTTGTCGTCGGATCTGACCAATGAGGAATTGACCTCTGATGTAGAACACCGGTTGCTCATGTTGGTAATGACCAGGTCTAGGATATTGCTGCCCCTGGTGGGGGTGTGGATAAGTTTATCCAAGGCATTGGAATTTATGAATTCCAGAAAACGTTGAGCAAAAGAGTTGGTACATGAGTAGTTTTCCCAGTTAATGGTGGGGTAGTTGAAATCGCCCATTATTAGGGTGTTAGGTTGTTCCCTAATATTTTGCAGTGTATCAAGAAATGAGGAGTGGGAATCCTGGGGCATGGTGTAGAATCTGTAGCAAGCTACAGTTTGGATTGTGGTCTTGCCCAGAGTTAGTTGCACTTGGATAATCTCAGATGTGTTATGCTGAGCAACTAGCCTGGAGGTGTGGATATCCTTAATGAATATGGGCATGCCTCTCTGCCTTTAGTGTTTTGGTCCAGTTTAGATGGCCAAAAAATGTGGTATGAATTATAGCCTGGTAATGCAGAGTTGCTCTCTGGAGCCTTGAACCAGGTCTCTGTCACTGCACAGATGTTGATGTTCTCTATTTTAAGGAGTGCCTTGAGTGAGTGCATTTTGAAATTTAGACTTCTAGCATTGAGTAGCATTACCCTCAGATTTTGCTTGCTTGTACCTGTTACAGTGGTGAATTTGTCATTTGAACCTTGCCTAAAAAAAGCACTATAGGGGTGGCAAGAGTCTTAGCCAATATCCGGAATCCCAAGGGTGACAGGTGCAGGCCATCTCTGGCAAAGCATTGTGGTCTGTCGAACATGTCATACCAGACAGACAGATACTGGATCCCCTTAGAATGACACCAGAAGCTTAGCCAATTGTTGAAGACAATCATTTGTCCTTGCACTGTGGTATCATTCTGGGTGATGGCAGGATGCTACTCAGGGCTAGGGTCATACCTGCCTGGGCTACAAGATCAGACAGCTCCTACATGTCTCTTTTCGTGTAGTCCAGGGAGGTATGTCTCAGGTCATTCACACCAACATGGACAATGACAGAGTACATGAGGCAATTGCTGCATTGCCTCAAGATGCCCAGATTCATCAGCTAGACAGGAGAAAACAGCTGGAGCTGACCCTTAGACATGCCTGGATAGGTGCTTATTTATTAAGTACTAAAAACTGTTTTCCTCTAGACAAGTGAGTAAAGTTGAGTGCTGTAGTAATTTGTAGCTTATTTAGTGCTTACACGAGTTCTGAACAAGTGCTGAGCTCAAAGAAACAGATTTGATTGCTAAAAATAAAAAAAAAAACTGGCTAGTTTTAAGGGAAAATTCGAAGAGCAAACTTTATGGTGCCAGGAATAGCTTAACCCTGGTTAAGCAGTGATGCATAAAGTGTTTTTTTTTTCCAGTAGGGACCGTGGTAAAGATGGGTTTGTTGTTGGCACTGTGTGTCCCGGTGGCTGAAAGAGGAGCTGACCAGAATCAAAGGTCACAGAGACCGGTGAAAAGGAAAGTCAAGCCTGACCGAGTTGGAGTTGTTCAGGAGTTATGCGGACAACTGGGACAAGTCTTCTCTCCAGGGTAAGTGCACTAGAATAGCACAATATGTGAGGTGCGCACCTGGCATTTTGATTTATTACTATTAATTTGGGAGTGCAGCATGGTGGATCCTTGTAATGCTGACAATTTCTTCACATTAGTTTTTGCTTTCCTGTCATGAGTTAGCTACTCTAGGTTTCTTAGTTGCACGTCTTTGAAAGACATGTTTTGACAAGTTGGCATGTAGCTGTGTTGACTTACATGACTGAGTGAAGCAACATTTGTGATTAGTTGGATAGGACTTGAAGATCAGATAACATAATGTTGCGAGTAGTAAATGTTGTAGTACAGGTTAGAACAACTGTGCTGAAGTTGTATGGCACTCACCTTTACTATCATCTTATGCCTATTAGTAAACAATTCTGCAGGCTGTGGATCTCTTACAATCTCTAAGTTTGGTTGCGGTTTGAGGGTAGCTGAATCGCGGGGCTGGATCTTATTTCATTTCCAGCTGTTAGTTTGTTTTCAAAAGTTATGGTTGGTTTAGTGGCACATCTGTGAGATTGCCATTCAAACAGGAAAGGAATTGATAAGTGTGGGGGTGGAGCAGCAGCACCAAGTAATGATCTGTCTAAAATATCAATACAAATGTGTATGTCAAGTGGATGGCATTTCAGTCTTTCGAGTCTCTCTTTATTCAGCAGCAGCAGTTCTATTTTTTTTTTGTTTGACTTTCAATTTTAACAAAAGTTTGTGACTTTGTTTGTGACTATATTTCCGACTGTCTTTCTGTAGTTTACAAACTTGGAAGGCGGCCTGGTCTTTGTATTCTTAATATTATGAAGGAAGCAGAAAGGAAACGTGCTGTGGGTGTGTTATAGTTACCTTCCATTTACTAGCTTTTTTGCAACTGTAGATCATTCTCTTGATGTTTTTGGACAGCTCTTTTAATTCTTACAGCTGTATTTGAAATGTTATATTGGGTACCAGTTATTATTGTTGTTATTATTTTTTATTTTCTTTTTACAGCATGTTAGACAATCACATAATTATGTACTCCTAGAACTGGTGCCGTTCTGACAGCTGGCGTTACTGAATACTAGCTGTGGTAGTAACAGGAGTGCAAATGTACAACCCGCCAAAGCAGTTAGCCTAACTATTTAGAATGCTAGCTAATGCAGCCCTGGGAAGGAAAAAAATAAGAGCTTACCTGAGGAAAAGAGATAAGCAGTTCTTAGGTCAAGATGATTTACACTGCAAAGTCCTTGCAGCAACTGCCTCTAAAATGTCCTCTCTTGATCTGTGAGTGACCAAGTAAAATAAAGGGATCTAGTAGCAGGTAAAATCTCCAAATATTAGCAAAAAGAAAGGAAATACCTGCTGCTGGACTGTCTTTTTCTTGGGGAAAAATATTAGAAAATTAGGTTGGGGTGGAGCTGTTATGCAAGTCGTGGCTTGGATTGCAAGAATCTGATTGGCTGCCACCACTTGCTTTATCAAAAAGTTTTTAGCCGATTTTCGAATAAAAGTTGAATGTGACCTTAATGTAAAAACACACTGAATCATAACTACATAAGATAAATTGCAAGTTCAGTTACAATTTCAGCGTGTTTTACATTAAGCTCAACGGTAATTCTTAACTACAGTTTATTGCGCTTGTAGTAGGCATTCGGGGGTATCAGCTTGCAATTCATATCTTCTCATGGCTCGCTCGGCTGAAAGCACAGAGGTGCCATGAGAAGGTACTTGGGGTTAATGAGTTAAGAAATACAAGGATATTTCATAATATTATTAAAGAATACACTCTAGGTTCAGGACTTACCTTGCAAAATGCAGCAGTTAACACATCTTTAGTTGAGGGCTGACTGTAATGCAGGCAGTACACAGCCAATACATGGGAGATAAAGGTTGTGTGAGTTGCCTGGCATCAATTTTACTATGTGTATGTGAGTAGGATAACAGTATTAGGTCCCTAGGTGGTCAGTGAATATGCTATGCATTGTCTCTTAGCCAAAGTAAGGGAATACTGAGCATGTGTACATCTGCCTACACTGACGGCAGTTGGTGGATCCTCCTCTGAGTACTCTGACTGTGGTGACCTAGGTGTTGGTGTGGGGAGATGTGTATCCCTTCCCCTTGCTGATCCTGCTACAGCTGTTTCCATAGAATCAGACTGTGGAACATAGCACATACTGTGAATATTTTTGTATATGTGCATGGATTATACTGCATGGCTCCAGCAGATATATCTAGGCACTGGAAACTTGACTTCAGAAGCCCAAACACACACTCTATGATGTTTCTAGTTTGATCATGTGCCTCATTATGGCATTCTTCCGTGGGTGTGGGTGTACTCCTGATGGGTGTCATTACCCCTGGTTTCAGGGCATATTCAGCATGTTCCAGTAAATGGCCCTGTCAGATGTCCATCCTAGCAAACATCTGGTACAGCTGTGATGTGTGCCAGATATGGGAGTCATGATAACTGCCAGGGTTGCCAACACACACACTCAAGATAATTCCCTGGGCATTACATATGACTTGGCAGTTGATGGAGTGGTATCCCTTGTGGTTAATGGTAGTTTCTACTTTGCTCACCACGTGGTGCCTTAATGCATACATGAGTGCAGTCTATGACACCAAGTGCTTCAGGATGGTGTGTTACATGGTAAAACAGTTCCATATTTATTTAACATTTATTTACTGGGAAAGTCCAACTTAAAACAAAGCCAATTTTCAGCAGAGGCCTGGGGATATATGCTCAGGATGCATGTCTTTGTAAAATTGGAGGAAACCAGAGCACCCGGAGGAAACCCACACAAATGCAGGGAGGACATGCAGACTCCGCACAGAAGGCACTCCAGCCAATAATCGAACCGGCGAACCTCTTGATGATTGGTGATAATGCTACCAGTGCACCACTATGCAGTCCATATTGCTGGTCCCCTCTTCAAAACTATGGGGAAAAATATGTGCTCACTGGCATGTATGAGCATAGCGTCCAGAAATTGGTGGCTCCAAGAGGCTGATGCCTTTGACAGACCCATCTGTCCCCAGTTGATCTTTGAAAAGTACCAGTAGCTAATATTCTCAGGGCTACATATACCTTAGTTTTTACTAGGATGGGTTCCCCTCAGTTGGTTCTGGCTCTGAGTTGAGAGCGGCAGAGCTCACAGAATTCTTACAATGTATCCCTGTCTACCCTGTAATGCTCTACAGTCTCCAGGTCATGTAGCACTTGGAAAGTTGCCCAGGGCCTGAACACTCTTCTCCTGCTCAGTCAAGGCCTGTTGTCAGCAGTACCAGTAGTAGTGGCTTCAGCCTCTAGTACATACAGATGTAGAATAGTTGCAGCAACCCCTAGCATTGTGTCAGTTTAATTTTTCTTGTCTCATCTGTAATGGTATTGAAGTATTGAGGAAAAAACAGAATGGAGGCTACATGGATGCTTTATACATTGTTGAATAGCTCCACCATGTTGGATTGGTTGATTAATATGCAACTCACCTGCTTATGCTATAATTAGTGCCTATTAAAGGCATCTGTTGCTTGCTAATTAGTGTGCTATGCACACCTCCATGCACTTCTGTGCACCTCTGTGCATGTTTTCTTAAATAAGGTAAACATAGGTAAAATTGATATTTGTTTATTCCGTTCTTGTGATATTGGGCAAACATGGACAATAAAAAGTGAAGGAAAAAGGTTGCACACCCTTTAGTCAAACACAGAACCATCTATATCCCAGCCCTAAAACATACATGTGTTGCCACAGGAATAGTTGCATAACAACCCAGAGAAAACAACTATTCATTCCTCTGTTTCTTGAGGTTGCTCTAAGTGCCATATCATGCAAACAATGCTAAAGAAAAAAATAATTTAATTAAACTGGACAGAGACCACACATTTTAACAACCAAGTAATGAGGGTGACACAAAACTTGGGAATTGTGCACTACTTACATGCACTTTCACCCCTCACAGCCTTACATGTTCACTTCTACAAGTGTAACCTGACACAGTTCCCTGATGTCATCATTCATTCTAATGAGTTTTGACCTCATTTGCATCTTCACCATGCTGACAGCAAGGAATCTACATGGTTAGTAAGGAAACTGCACAGGAGCCCAATGTTGTGAACACAAGGGAGGGTATTACTTTTCCTATACATTTGCACAATGGAATACATGTTTTAATAAAATGGACTGTAATCCATCAGCTTCACAATGCATATGCTTACATTACAGGATAATAGTCTGTTTCATGGCATTTAATCATGGACTGTAATCCATCAGCTTCATAATGCCTATGCTTACATTACAGGATAATAGTCTGTTTCATGGCATTTAAACATTTTAGCAGCCTGCATTGCTTACAAGTATATTTTTCCTTTGAGAGTGGGGGAGCAAAGCTGGATTTATATAAAGGCACTCAAAAAGGTCTGTTTATATTTGTTACTCTGATTTTCTAGCATCCACAATGTGTAATTAGGTCATAATAGTGTGATGTTACATGTTAAGGTCAGTTTTGTACAAATGTAAGAGCTTTTACTCTCTTTTGTTTCTGTGTAGACTCCTTTCCATGACTGTATTTAGAAAGTCTTCAAATATACCGCCAACACAAACATAGAGTCTACATGATTGCTTTAGAGGTTGTTGAATTGCTCCACCATGTTGGTTTGCTTGATTAGCATACATTTCAGCTAGTTATGCTGTAATTTGCAAGACAGAAAAGTGTCCGTGTTTGCGCATGATTGCCCGCCCTGTGCAAAGTTTACTCAATCTGAAACTTTTGGAGGCCATGTGAGCATTACACTGCGACATGCACACAGTCAAAATTATCATGTAAACTTTATTGAATTTCCCTGTAATTCTAAGTTAATCTACTCTGACCTAGCATCTGATCTTTTGGCAAAGCTATGAAAACCTCTCATCAGCCTGAAGGCTACTTAATAGAAAGATAGTCATGGTGATCTATTGCAGTAGTAGAAGGATATAAGACCTTTAATTTCCCTGGTTAGAAATATTTGGAGTTCTTCTAGCTGAGTGATATGCTTGGATTTGTGCATATCTAAGGGGGCAATGTATTCAATGATGGATCTGATAAAGGAAGAATATAGTTGTAGGATAACTTCTTGAATATCTTAAAGATATTCCCTAGGAATGTTTTTGGGCCATATAGAAAGATTTGCTGACTATGGTAGATATATGATGATCGTATAAGAGAGAGTTATCCATATAAGTACTGACGTTTCTTGTAACCGTATTTGTCTGAAGAGGCATTTATAAAACAACCTTTTTGCCAAATACTATTATGCTGCATATTTTTCATTTACTTTGAGACTGTTTGTGATGCACCCTGCATGGGCATATTCAGCCCTTGCTGGAGCTGCTTTGTATCAGTGGATGAGTAGATAACAGTGCCTAGTTTGAAGTCATCTGCAAACCTGGTCAACCACACTTCTGAGATATTGGCTTGGATGTCAAGAAGTTCATCCCAAGAGCAGAGCAAAATATAGATCAATAGGTGAGCCCCGACACCTGTGTTCATATGCACATAACAAGAGTTATAATCAGGCAAACCAAATCATAATTATTTGTGGTGCATGGAGAGGTATCTACTCCATGTACTACCAGTTACATTAACATAGGAGGAGAGAGTATCTTATAGCATTGCATGTGGTAAAATACTCGGCTCTTCCACATAGACAGTGGGCAAAAGTAAATATTATTCTGAGACATAAACAGCTTTAAAAGTTAAGCACTTTGTTGTACTACACTTGCTTTGCTTTGCTATTTAAGCTGTTAGCTTCTCAGCATTTTTTCTGTGATGGCCAGCAATGGCTAGTGTTATGCTCTTCTGCCAGACTGGAGCATAACAGCACTGACAGTTGCTTAACTAAAGCTAATTTAGCATCTTTCTGATATCATAAAGGTGCTTAATGTGCCTTTAGCACCTTTCTGATACAATAAAGGTGCTTAACAAGCCTTTAGCACCTTTCTGATATCATAAAGGTGCTTAATGAGCCTGTCTTTTTCCTGAATCTGAGGCATAATTCCAGATCTCTGATCACTACACTGATATCATCATGCTTTTTTTAATATGTGCTATACATTTTTAGCATGCTTCAGTATTAAAAAATGCTCATGAGTATCTAAGGACAAAAATAGCAAAATACAAATGCAAAGGACATCAAAAACAAGTTTTCACAGTACGTTATCCATTAAGCACGTCTGTCCCTGGTGAAAGAAGACTTCATCAGAGAGTGGTATGATAACAAACCACCTCAGTATATGAAATACAATATGAAGTCATATGTTTAAAATTAACTAGTCAAGGAAAGCAGAAAGCTGAACATGCAATAATAAATTAGAAATAGTGAAGGCAACAAATGGTAAATTAGAAATCTTGCTTGATGTTGTCTCTGCCCACATCAGCAGTTCACTATGCCTGTTTCTATTGTGTCAGATGGCAATGTTGGTGACAGTGAATGATAAAACCTCAGTCTAGACTTAAATCCTTCTTCTAACTATTGAGAATTACAAAGAAGGTACCCTGTCTGCCAGCATCAAGAAACCTAAATACACTTGCCACTGAGGCTTTTGTAAATTCTCCAGGCATATTTTGGAGATTCATGCACTAATGTTTTGGTGAAAAGGCAACACTGAAATTATATTTCAATAATGCTAGTTTTGCACTGCAGTTAATGACTACTAAAAAGCTTTTGCTAAAACAGCTAGTAAACTGTATCCATGGCAATAAAACATTTGCATGCCATTAAGCATGTCAATTATGAATGCATCTTATAGACATAGCATCCTTTGAAATGAGTTAAAGAGGTGTGTGTGTGTGTGTGTGTGTGTGTGTGTGTGTGTGTGTGTGTGTGTGTGTGTGTGTGTCTGTGTGTGTGTCTGTGTTGGTGTGTATGCGTGTTACTGATTCCTGAGATGAGAATCTAAGAGTTGGAAACACTGATGCATTGAGGCTTCACTTGGAAGTAAAGAGGTAGAACAGCCGTTGAAACTTAACTTAGCATCTCCACTCAAAAGTGTTGTCATCAACAGTAAAAGTATTTTGAAACTGAGAATGATTGTATAACTTTTGTTATATTATATGCTATTGCCCTCTTAAATTTTTGATTTCCATGACTGCATATTTTTAAACATGGGATTTCACATTGTACTGTATAATTTGAGACGATCTGTTGTTACATCACAGTTTAATGAAGCTATATTTTGCCAGTGATAAAAGTGCTTTGTGGATGTATTAAATTTGCATGCAAACCCATTCTTGCTGTCCTTTTGATTGAGTGTTTCTTCTTTATTTGTTATCTCAAGAAATTGCTGTTGTTTCGTGTTGAGCATTTTCCCATGAAAATCCAATGAAAATGGGTGATAAACCTGCTGGGAAATGTGCCTGGCACTGCAATAATAAAATAAAAAAGGATCACATACAAAGGAATGAACACATCCTATGCAACTTTAAAAAGGGCTTCTGGACATTACTTATGTATATGTAGCGAGGCGGATATACATACTTGTATTAAAGAAAAAGTAAAAACCTGATAAAAACATATAAAGCATTTAGACAGAAAGTAAAGGAAATACTTGTCTTATGGTGAACTCTTCAAAATGTACATGAACGGGAGACTTTGGCAATATCAGAGCTGCAAGGATAGGTTGTGGTCGAGATAGTTTAATTACAGAGTTTCTTAAAATTTCTTTTCACATGTGCTCACAAACATTGTTATGCTTAATCCAATATCAGCATTTCCTTTCTCAGCATGAAGACATAGCGTATTCATTACATGATTAAAAACTTTGCGTGTAAATGTGATCAAAGAGGACATTCCACTAATCAAAAATGTTTTCAAGGATTTCTTCAATCCAATCAACAACATCAAATAAGCAGAGAGGCTAATAATTCAGAGTGAGTTTAAAACACTTATGATTACAGTTTTTATTTTGATTCTGTTTTTATCTGTGATGTTTCTGTATTTCACAATTTTTCCTAGGGTACTATAGTGGGAACTGTTCTTGATACATGTGTCTGTTGTCTCACACACACACACACACACACACACACACACACTCCCAGACACACACACACACACACACACACACACACACACACACACACACTCTCTCTCTCTCTCTCTCATCTTCACTTCACTTGTCTGATTTTTTTTGTTTTGTTTCTTTATAGTTTTTTTTTTTTTTTTTTAGTTTATCACTCCTTTTGGAAGGATCTTGTTGTCACATTGGTGCTAAATAGCTTTTAATGAAAGAGCTTTATGACAGCTTATCCCTGTCTGAAGACAAAGTAAAAGTTAACTACTAGTTATACATTTGAGTTTATTTGGAATTTGTTTTATTAGTACTCATTCTGTTTCTTATTTTAGTTTTGGATTGTAAAATATGACATATTACATCAGGATAACTTTTGGTTGTAGGCTAGGCTCATTACTATGTAAAAAGGTATCAGTCATGATTTATGATCCTCTGTGCATTTTATGTATATATTTGTTTTCCATGGGATAAAGCTGTTATTGAAAAATTGATCTGATGAAGTCTATTGGTGGATGAAAGTGCTTATCATGAATTCAAGCTGAGTTATTCCAGTTACTAAGCCTGTTTATGTTTGTGTCTTCATTGCCATTATAGAAGAGGAATTAACATCTGAAGCTTTGGACTGTTTATTACTGTTGCTTAATACTGTAACTTTTAAGTGTTTTTATTTTTCACAAAAAAAAGAAAGTAAAGTCAGTCCACTACCTTAATGGTGGGGGCAGTAATCTCCTCGCATCTCTGTTGTTGTCTTTGTACTTGTTTGTTCTAAGACTCACTTTTTGTGTTGCACACAGCTCCTGGATGACAAGCAGATTTACCAGAGACATTTGTGAGCGTTGTTATCTGATTACTAGATAGAGATCATTCTTGTCTCCATTGCCTCAGTAGTGTCACATGCCTGATATGTTAAGGAGATTCTCATGTACTAGGTCAAAATACTGAATATCAAAAGGTCCCTTAGTATTTCGAAATTACTGACTTCACATCAACTTACCCACCTATTAAATGAAATGTTTATTTCTGCAGTATAGTCACTCACTCTGTCATCTACCTTTCTTTTCTGCTCTCTTTTTTCTATAGGCTTTAGGAGCTAGTTTAAAACAACGTTTTAGGCAGTGTTTTAATTTTGTAATAATTCAGATAGCCAACTTCATTCATTTTAAACACAGTAGACATTGCCTCAGCCTTAAGTAGAGGCTTTACAAATATCACACACTGCTCATGGTCAAGATAGTATTGATTGCACACCCTTTCAAAAAATTGAATAAAGCTACCCATGTAAATCCCCTCTATACCAAGGACGTAATTTAGTATTGTCCTTGGAATTTAGGGTTTGGCTTTCCATCCATTATTCACATGCCTTTGACAGAACTAGCATATCTGTTTCCCATTGGTGCTGCTTTACTCTTTCTTCTTCCTTAAGCTGTTGCATTCTCTCAGCTTCCTTGACCTCTGGATGTTTCCAGCCTTTTGTCTCTTTAATTCCATCTAGGTCTAGTCATCATCTCTGGATGTTTATATTACTTTGTGCATATTCTACACCTACAGATATTGCATGGTTTGCTCCAAATTCAGTGGACTGCATTTCATCTACACACAGGGCTTCTGCCATGCCCTTATTGGGTATATCAACATATCAAACTCCCCTGGTTTACATTCCTAATTTAGTGTAACACTGATACTCTTCCATACCCCACAACATTCTTTTTTACCTTTTTACAACTACTCTGACTACAAAATAAAGTAAGAAATACTATTGCGTATCTTCAGTGTGGTTACAATGGTATATATGTTATTTTGTAACCAAAACTGTTTTACAGGATATAAAAATCCAAGTAACATGATTCAGCAGCTGACTGACAAATAATATGCAAGGGATAGAGATTAATGGTTCTAATGCTTACATCGCTGCCATCAATTTTTGTGAGTGCAGAATCAGCAATGTGGAGTCTGCATCCCCCACTTGTACCCATCATTAGGGCAATCCACCTTAATGAACAGGAACAGACATTTGTACTGTTTATTTTCACTGAAATTAAACTCTCATTATATAAAATGAGCTGTTTATTCTAAAATTGTATGGCATACTATCAACCCCCTTATCTACCTTTTTGTACAGGGGGTATGGGCATTACATCAACAGCGACCATCACCTAGAGCCTTTACATAGTTTAATTTTAGTTGTCTCAGAGGAACTATATAAAAAGGTCAATAAACTTGTGTTTGTATTTACTGTATATGAAGCAGGTGTCCAACTGTTTGACATTCATCTGATGCCACGTTATCATGATGCAGTTATGGGGACAAGCAGAGTTCAGAAAAGACCCTTCCACTACAAACATTTTATACCACATAAACTACGAAACAAAATACACCATAATCAGTCACTCAATCAATTAGACAATAAATTAATAAAAAACTAAACACAGCTATATATCAACTAAAAGCTAACAAATCAAAATGGAACAGAATAAGATTCCTGGAAAGTGTACATTGATAGTCATGCGCTGTAACAACGCAGAATAACATTGTAATAAATGCATGCCTACCATGGGAGATTCACTCTTAGAAAGAAAACAAAGGCTGTTTGAATCAACACAATAACAGTCCTAGTGTTATGTATTGAGTGTATTACTGCCAGGCTGAACATTTTTTAGACTAAGTAATGACGATTCAAAGAAGATAATGCTGAAACAGTGATACATATGAAGATGCAATGGTGATGATTATGATTAACGTGCATTGAGATTAAGAATGAAGAGGACTGATATTCAATATTAAGAGTAATGATAATGATGTAGATGAAAATGCAAAAAAAGATGACAATGAAGATGATGAAGATGGTAATAAAGATGAAGGGCAGATGACAAAAATAGTGATGATACTGATGATAAAAATGTTATGAAGGTGATCATAAATATGAAGATGTGATTAAATCATGTTGAAGATGACAATGAAGATGATGATGCATTATCTTTAACTTCATAATTTTCATTTCATCTTTAGCATCATCAATTAATTTTAATTTTCTTCAAATCATCATTTTCTGTAAATCTTCTTCATTCATATCATAAATAACATAATCCTTATCTCAATTTCTTTTCATTTTTTATTGTCATTATATCATTTTCATCTTCATTTCATCATCATCATCCTTGCATCAGTATAGTCACCACAGTCATCACCATCATCATCATCTCCATCCTAATCGCAGTTATCTTCACTGTATATTCACCACTGCATCATCTTCATCATCTGCATAGCATCATCATCATAATCATCATCATTACATCTTCAACATATTCTTCACATTTTCTCTGTCATCTTAACTGCATCTTCATCATCAACTTTGTAATCATCACTGCATCTTCATCTCCACCACAGCTTCACAGTCTTTATCACATTTTTGCCATCTTTTTCAGCCATATCATCTTTATTGCATCTTAGCTTCATTGTCAATGTCTTCATTGCAGCTTAATCATCTTTATTATCATTTATTGTATCATCTTCATCAAATCTTCATCATTATCATCTTCTTCATCTTTACAGATTTACAAATTATTTCAGCAGTTTTCATCCCAGCACTAATTCATTCAATGTATAACACACACAACTGCACTTTATTGTATGGCTAACACTGAAGTGATTCACATTCTCTTAGTATTCTTACTAAAATGGATTACCTCATGATAGATATCTGTTTATTATATCTGTGCTATTATACTGTAGGACAAGACATATATGCTTTATTAGGAACCCTGTCCTGTTTGATTTTGATATTATCCTTTTCTTGAAAATAATTGCATTTCATTATTTATTGATTAATTGATTGAGTGGCTGATTGACTGACTGTGCTGTATGCGTGTCACTTTTGGCATAGAACTCTGCAAGTACCAAAAACACACCTACCTACTGTACATTTTTGCCCTTCATAACTGCATCATTAAAAGATACCACCATATGACATGGAGTCAGGAAATAACTGGACAGCTGCTCATCATACAGTAAATAGAAGCACATGCTTATTAAACTTAACATGTACAGTTTCAAAGTAAGTAAAGTAAAACCTGCATATTTTAGAGTAACAGAACACTTTAGATGATGGCAGGATGATGGCAGGATAATTTCATAAAAAAGAAAAGGTAAAAAAATGCATATAATCTTAACATGTGTATGGTAAATATGCAGTATTGCCTTGGATGAAGCCCAGCACCTGTCTCAGATTGGATTTACAATAAATTGCTTCCCAGAATTTCAACAACCTCTGACTGAGCTCAGTAGCTTCCAAAGCAGTCTTATCAACAATAATTAAATATGACAAATATATTTTGCAAAAACTGTCACATATCTTCCATTACTGGGATATAAATGTGGCCTATATTAGAACATCGAAGTTTTAAAACTTCGAATTTTCTAATATCGACCCGTTTTGAGCAAACACTAAAAATAGCAAAGCTGCAGAACACCAAATTCTTTCCTAGGGAAAGAATTCAGTTGGCCGGTTCTGTGGCTTTGCTATTTTCCGCGCTGTGGTGGAAATTTACGGGTTGAGTTCAGGTAAGTGTACAATTGTGTGGTTGTTAGGATTAGGGCACAGGTTAGGTGAATTAGGGTTAGGGGTGGGTTAAGTGACTTAGGGTTAGGGCGCGGGTTAGCTAGTGTGCGATAGTGACAGACATTAGGGTTAGGGTTTGGGTTAAGGTAAGTGGATAAATAGTAGTGTATGTATAGTTTAGTGTAGGGTTAGCTGTAGAAATATAAGTGTATGTGTGTATATTGATGTTTTTTAGGTGTGCTTATGTTGTGTGTATGTGTATCGGAATAGCAAATGTTTTCCCAAGGAAAAAATTCACTGTTCTTAATGTTCGATATTATGTGGTTTAGATATTTTAGGTTCAATGAAATAGCATTCGCTATTTTCATCTTTCGATAACATGATATAAACGCTATAATGCAACTGTCCAGCACCAACACTCCCTCTTCCAAAGGTTACAATACAATGCCACAATTTAATCAAAGCTAACTATACAAGAGTGCACTTTGCTTTTCACCACTAACATAATCTGGCCTTGAAATATTCAGTTGGCAGCAATTAGCTGTGAGAAGTATCAATTAAAACATCAGTGCCAAACATTTAAAATTAGACAAAAAAACGTTTCTTGAGATAAATAAGTTAAATCTTTTACTTTTAAAATACATATGCAAATGATACTGAACTTGCAAAAGTAAATGAAAATAAAACATAACAGGCACTCGGTGTTCAGAAAACACTAACATCTAAGCACGAAACTGTTGACTACTGCCTATGTTTTTAGGAGAAAATAATTTCAGAGTCTTTGCAGACAGCTGATAATCAGATGAGCTCTGTCTCTAGTAGTCAGATTCAGTAGCTCCTGGAACTGACTGACCTGAAATAAAAGCCTGACTCTAGTGACATAAGTCCCCAGCAAGTTGTTCTGTGGATGATGCTTTGATTAAAATTTTGGAATTTGCTTTCTCATGTCGGTGGTTACAAAATCAAAAGGGAAGTTTAGGATTCGGCACAATAGATTACAAATAAGGAAATTATCTTTAACCTAGACTACATCTCCAAGCAGCAACTGGTTATGCAACAATATATACATTTGCACAGGCAGAAAGCAAGGCTTAAGTTAAATTTTTAAACAGTGTGGTACATTTTTCACAATGACAGATGCAATTTTATACAACTGTATATATATTATTATACACACACATATATTACATTTTACTAAAAAGGTGACTACATTGCAGATTATTTCACTTTTATATTTCAAATGCTTATTAAATTTAAAAAGAAAAATCAGTAAAACTTGTTTGTTTCTTCTGCACTTATTGGCAAATTCAGAGTAACTCCTCTATAACAAATGGGGCTTCTGATTTATTCTTATTTGAATTTTGATGTGGGTTCTAAACATAAAATTGAAGTTAACGGTATATAAAACAGATAGCATTCTCCATGGAGCTATAATTTTAAAATCTGTAACATATATTGTTTTGACACATAAGCAGAAGAATGAGAAGCAAACTGCAGCACTATTTAACCAACAGCTTTAATTTCCTCACATATTGCAAAATATGATCAGATATTCAATCATAACCAGTTGTACTTTCTCCCTGAAATTAAAGGTATGGATGCCAGGAAATTCATCTCACCAGTGAAGCTTGAGGATAAAAATTTCTTGACAGATATTACTTGAACACAAAATGGTCTGGTTACAATTGAAGAGCTGTCCATGTTCCTCTAAGTATTACATGGAGTGCATGATTACTTTTCAAGTTTGGTAAAAATATAAGATCAATATAAACGTTTCTGACATTTGAAATGTGCTAAAGTGAAACACATTTCAATGTCTGAGTTTTAAAACACCTGGAAATCAGAAAATAAAGCTGACAGTGTAAAACAGAAGTATGTGAAATTTTGGGATAAAGTATATATGTTCCCCATTGTTAGCTTTTTACCACTATGAACAATGTTATTCATCTTTCAGAATTTTTTATTAGGTAGTTTCATATGTCAGTATGTCAAGCAGCCACCCTAAAGGTCAAAAATATTAAAATGCATTGCATTTTATGATACACACACACACACACACACACACACACACACACACACACACACACACACACCTCTAGCTCCCCCCAAAAAACAAACAAAAAATAAAAAGGACATGTGGCAGACTGTGGTGTCTATCAGTTTTTAAACCAGTAAGTTCCTCAGAAATGCACTTAATTTATGGCTACAGTCACTGTGACAGCAATAAGTGTGTCACATCTCTCACAGTAGTAAAATGCTTTACTAACCTTCAGTTTTGTTCTCCATGTAACTAGTACATGTCAGGACATTTACCATTCCCTTTACTACAAAAATAATGATTGGCTTTCTCTGAGATTTATTAACTAGTTAAGTGGCCTTGTATCTGTTGTCAGTAGTCACTTCTTCATTCTCAAGGGGAATTGCTTGAGATCTATTTTTCTAACATATGAAAAGCCATTTATGATTGCAGACCTGATCATTATCACCTGTGTTAAATGTCCTGTGATATCCCACTCTTCTAATACAGAGTGCAGATTATTAAATGTTTCTGAGATTATTACACTTTCCTTATATACAAAAGCAGTAGAAAAGTAGACATTGTTTATAGTTCCGATTACAAATTATTATTTTTTTTCAATAATAAATCTTTATTATTTTTCCAATTGTTCATACAATAATACACAAAACAAAGAAAAACAAAACAGTACAACAACATTACTACAATATATATACATTATATACATGAATGCTTCCAACAGTTAAATGAGATCAGTATACATTGAAATAAAATTCTGAGAAAGAGTATTAAAAGATCTAGTATCAATATACAGGATTATTAATACTGACTTCCAAATTAAGTATGTATGCCCAGGGGTTAAACTGGATTCGGAACATTAAGCCAACACAATATTAAAGATTTGCTCCCATATTTTCGGATTGTTTATATTTTTCTTATGATCCTTGATTAATAATGTATGTGCTAGAATATGTTTTATCGCTACACTTTTAAAAATTTCCCATGAAGTCTGGGATGGATTCAACCAATTTGTAGCTATATAAAGCTTCATTAACAAGAAAATATTTATAAGTATGATCATTTGGGATCTATCCAAGTTATTCAGAGGGATATGTAGAATCATAAATTCCCAGGAAAGTGTGGAATGTTGATAACCCATCTTTTGTAATTGAATTTTTAAAGAGTTCCAAAGTTTAAATATACATTTACAGCTCCAGAACATGTGTAGAAGATCAGCCGTTTGATCAATACAGTATGAGCATTTGGGTGAATTTTTAGAATTGAAATTATGCAGACTGAGAAGAGTGTAATAGGCATTATTAAATATCATCAGCTGAGTAAATAATAACTTTTGAAGAGATACTGATTTTAAGGTTAGGTTAATTGCTTTTAATATTTTATTATCATCAATCAATGGTATTTTATCCTTCCAGTATTTTGACAAGAGTATTTGGTTTTGATATTTCAAGTCTTTTACCAGATTATATGTAGACATTATGAATTTAGAGTCCTGTATAAGAGTTTGCCATAAATTTGAACAATTAGTTAAATCTTCCTCCTTAATTCTGAAATCACTAAAATAGCTTATGGAAAGATCCTTTAACTGTCTCATTATAATTAAATAAGATTTAGGAAGGCTCATCTCCTTTAACGTATTATGTATTGAAATACCAAGATAAGGATATAAATCAAGTAGAGTTAAATTAACTATAAGTGGAAATTCTTTAAGATCTATCAATTGATTATTGATTTTCAAATTCGGATTCTTATGAAAGGGTTGGAAAGTCATCATATATTGCAAGAGATTTAAAGATTGAAAAAAATTTTGTAACGATATTATGTATAATCTAATATGCTCCATTAAAGCATATAATTTGAAGGTATCTTTATTTAAAAAGGGTAATGCCTTAGGGTTAATATCCAAACTAACAGCATGTTTGTAATTCAAAACCAACCACTTAGATGACCATTTACTACTGGGTAACTCAAAGTTAGCCACTCTTAGAATTCTATTAGAATTTATTATTAAATAATATAATTCAAAATTAGGTAAATCTAGGCCTCCCTTATTTTTCGGAGTCATCAATTTATCATAAGATATTCTAGTTTTTCTAGGCTCCCATACAAATTTAGCTAATTACGTATAAATTTGTTTAAAGAATTTCTTGGAAATTGAGACTTGAGTAGCTCGAAAAATATATAACATTCTGGGGAGTACATTCATTTTAATGACTGAGACCTTTGCCATTGTTGGCAATTTCAGATTATTCCATCTTTTTAAATCAGACAATGTATGATCCCAAATCAGCTTAACATTATTCACATAGAAATCTCTATTATCTGTGGGAAAAACAATACCCAAATATTTTATTTTTTCTTCGGATTTTAACTGACCTACCAATGGTAAAAGCGAAAAGGGTTTAGGCGTTTTTAAAGGAAATACATTGTTTTTTTTTAAGATTTATTTTATAATTGGATATCTCTGCAAATTCATCCACTGCTTTTAATATTTTTTTGGTATCTGAGACAGGCGTCATACAGTAGATATTTAGGTCATCAGCAAAAGCAGCCATGGATATTTTAGTACCATAGATTATTGGGGCATTATGATATGTATTTTGCTTAATATGTAAAAATAATGGTTCTAAATATAAATTGAATAATATAGGAGATAACAGACAGCCTTGACGCATTCCATTCTTAATTTGTATTCTTTTAGCAAAGTTTTTATTAATGTATAAAGTTGGGAACAGTCCACAAATAACCACACATTTATATAATTAATACATCACATGACCTTACCCATTCAACCACCTGACATACTTATTTAATTAATAACAATCCATTTAAAAGTGCTAAAACCCGCTGACACAATCATTATTCCCCTTATGTAGTACATTTTAAAAAACATTTGAGTTACTTGCAAACAAAAATTCCATTCATACAAATACACTATTTGATGCATCCTCACCATTGCAAACATCTCATACACTGTTTAACAAATTATTTGTACATCCTAGTTATTAATACTTTAAAAAATAATCGTGAAGATAATCATTTAAAATCATTTGTTTAAAAAATGATGTGACCAAGTATATATAACCTCCACATATAGACTCATAATACCTATATATTTCCGGTATTTTCCAAAATTGGTTTTATTGATACATGGTCATACCCCCCATGCGCGCTTTAACTACCACACATTTTTGGAGGGTCAGTACGAGTTTGGAGTCAATGGGAATGATGCAGTCAGTAACAATGTACCTGGTGGTGCAACTGGAGAAAAATGTTTAAAAGACACTATTTTTCTGTTTGGTAAGAAGCTTAAAGCATTGAAAAGTTTACAATTGGACAACAATTATTTAAAGAAATGCCTGGATAACAATGTAGTCTCTGTAGGGCTTCGGTTTTTCAAGATTCCTATGGGGGTTATAAATGAGTTTGGTGAATCATTATTTGTGTTCTGAAGAAGTCACTGTGTTGATGAAAGCGCTCAACCTTTTGTGGAATAAATTTCAGAGATTTCACCTGACGTGTCTACTTTTGCCTTTTGTGCTGGGCATATTGTGCATTGGGAACTGTGCTGTTCGTGTGGTTATTAATGTATAAAGTTGTATAAGGATTATTATATAATTTTTTAATGTTATAATAAAGTCTTGGGGTATGTTAAAGTATGATAAAATATCAAACAAAAATTTTAAATTAACTCTATCAGAAGCTTTTTGTGCATCAATTATGAGTGCGTAAACATTAAGATTTCTATGACTGGCGTAAGAAATTAGTGTATGAAGAGATAACGTATTGTCAGTAGTTTGTCTGCCATTTATAAAGCCAGCTTGTTCATTAGATATTATTAAATTTATTACCTTCTTCAATCTATTAGCTAAGATAGAGGTCATAATTTTCATATCTATATTTAAAAGTGAAATAGGCCTATAGTTATCCGGGTTTTGCAGATCTGCATTTTCTTTAGGTATAAGAATTGTTTTCGATGCATTAAAGTGTGGATCATTAATTTTATTGTTGATTATATAATTAAATATATGCGGAAGTATTTTACCAAGGATATCACAAAAAGTTTTGTAAAACTCTGCAGTCAGACCATCCGGTCCTGGAGCTTTATGGGGTTTCAAATTATTAATTGTATCTATTATCTCCTCAGAGGAAATTGGCTTAGTTAAATCCACCTGAGATTCATCACCAATTTTCGGAAAGATAATCTTCTGCAGAAAATCATTATTAATCTTATTTGTAAGTAATCCCTGATGATCGGCATACATTTGAGAGAATATTAATTCAAAGATATTCATAATATCTTCAGTATTAGTATATCTTTTATTGTTAAACTGTATTTCAGAAATTTGAGAAGGTATTTTAGATTGGTTAATGATATGAGCCAATGCCTTTGATGGGGTCTGAATATGATTGGCATATTTTACCAATATTTTATATTCATGAAACGACAACCTACTATTTTGAAGCAAAAAAAAAGATCCTTTTGACATTTTAATAATTCCGTTTCACTTTGATTGTTATAATTCCTAATTAAATCCTGATCTAATAGCTTAATTTTAGATTCCAGTTCTCGTATCTCTCTAGTTTGTATTTTCTTATAATACGTAGCTTTTTGGAGAAAGATTCCCCCTTATTTCTGCTTTGGTTGTCGCCCATTCTATATCGGGTGGATGTCGCTGTTTGGAAAAGTTAACTAGTAGAAGATTAAAAGTCTCTTGAATTTCATGGATTATATCTGCTTTATTTAATAAATTTGGATTTAGAGACCAATTGTAACCTCTATGCCGTAGACTTTTTCTAATGTCTTTGTTAAAACTTAATGTAATTCTAGAATGATCCGATAAGTATCGAGCTTGTATAGATATACAGGGATCTAAATTAATTAGTACATCTGAAATCAAGAAAAAATCTATCCTAGACCACATTTTGTGACAAGTTGAATAAAATGTAAAGTTATTTGTATTTAACTGGTTGTTTGTATATTTAAAGGGATCATATAGTTTAAAATCAACTTTAAGTTCACTTAATGCTATTACTGCTTGATTATTAAAAGACCTACGTGAACTTGATTTATCCAGTTTGGGATCTTGATACGTGTTCCAATCACCTCCTATTATTATATAACAATTATTATATTGATTAAGAATAAAGTAAAGTGATGCTATAAAAAGTTGTTGATTGGTACATGGTGCGTAAATGTTAAGAAGCAAGACAGGTTTATCATAAAGGGTAGATGAAAGAATCACATAGCACCATCTGCCCTCTTTGTCTATTTTAGAGTCTAGAATTTTACCTTGATATTGATTTTTAATAATAATAGCAACTCCCGCACTATTAGTTTTCCCTTCTGAAGCTACCACCTCTCTAATCCATTTCTTATCCTTAATAACTGCCCATTGGTCATTGGTCAAATGGGTTTCTTGCAGTAAAATAAAATATGCCTTTGTCTGCAGAAATAAATGAAGAAATAATTTCCTTTTTGTCAAGTTCTGAAGCCCTTTAGTATTCCATGAGTCTATTATCCACATAGTAAGATCTTTAATTCGTTTAAGTATACTATAAATTTGAGAAACTGTAATAAATTCAAATATACTAGCAAAATATATATTATCTGGAAGCAATCTTGAAATCCCGTCCCATACCAGTGCCCATCCACTATACCCCTGGACCAGGACGTACATAGGTTTCTTACATTGTTAAAAATTTTACAGGTAAATAACATTACTAAATATGTATTCTTTACCTTAAAAAATATAACATCAAAGTCATGCAAAAAACCTATAAAAGCTACAACTAACTCTACAAAGCCTAACCAAAACATTCCCTAATAAACATTGTTAGATATCCACATCTCTTGAACAATCTGTTTAGTTAAACATATCAAATAAATGGTCTTAACTACACATACAATTACTATCATTCCTCTCCGATAAATCTCAAATGTTTATTTAATTATAATAATTGGTTGTGTCTCAGTAAATTTCTTGAGAATATATAACAACAACAGTTAAACCTAGAGTAATCAAATATGAGACACTAACCCGTGTTAAACAGTAGAATTATTAACTTGAAGTTAATTAACCAAGTATACTATCACTTGAGAGAAAAACTACAGAAAAGGTAAATAATTAACCACTCGAGTATTACATTTGGATCTGACTTTATTTGCAAAATCCAAATTATCTAAGATTTTAATGTCAGCAAGTGAGGTGGTTAAAGCGAGAGCTTAAACTTCATTTTAATGACTAGTATGGTTGAACTGTAGGATAATGAATAAATAACATAACCCTCAAAGTAGTCGGTACCAACAATGTGTTAATTACCTTTATGTAAGCCCTATCTATACTAATATCAGTAAACCAAATTATATACTTAAAAATAGAAACTAACTTATATATGCTTATACCCTAAATTAAGATGCTAATACATGCCCAAAGCATCCCTCATATTCTTGGAAAACCAAAAGTGGAATATCTCACGGTCTCTTTACCTGCTGGGTATCCCACCACTAGACCACCTCATTATCTAAACATTTGCAATATTAATACATAGCAGCAGTGATATATTATACAAATTTATTTGAAACTTCAGCATTCAGTGTAATATTCCTGAGAAAGAAAAAAAAAATCTCTAAAACATATTATGTAACTTGTTTATTAATACAGCAGCAGTAGATAATCAAGAAAATTTTCCAAGGGTAATATCACTGAAGATATATGTCATCTTGTCAGACCATAACAAACTCTATCATGAATAATAACCTTATCTTCTATTAATCACTATAGAGAAAAAAAATGAATGCTACAAAACAACTAATCTATCTTCAAATATTATAGTTGTGTTAAAAGCTGTATTTCCACTAAACAATCTATTAATTAGCACATTTTAAGCAGCCATAGCATTAACTAAATTATTTACATACCTGAATGAGTTAAACGTTTACTTTGGGTAAATAAATAAGTTCTACATACTTTAAATGTCCACAAATGTTAATATTGCAGCCTATTTACTTTTCCCTTCTTCAAATAGAAATTCCTGGTTTCTGCGCTTATAAACTTGTCCTCGGCTTCGCGACGGGGGAACCATTAAGCAGACAGACTTCCAGATGTGTCACTTCGAAAACGGACCCTCAGCAGCAACAGAAGCATTTCCTGTTGATTCGTGAAGGAGCACAGTTCGTGAAAGCCATAAAATCTCAGAAATCCTTCGCAAACGATCAGGAGCTCTAAAAAAAGAGACTAGATATCTGATTTCCAAGAGGCCTAGTGCACTGAAAAATCAAACAAAGGATTTAGAAGCCTCGAGTTACAGCAAAAAGTGAATACAACTACCGACGTTGTGGCAATCAGACTGAAGGGCCAAATCACGCTTCTGAAGCAGGCAGAGACTTGAAAATCTTCAGGAAGGTAGCTTTTGCTTCTTTTTTTTGTAGATATGGAATATTTGGAACCATCAACTGTAAAAATTAGTCTGTTAGGGTATTTCATTTGAAATTTAATCTGCTTTTCAATGAGAAACTTGCAGTGTGCAGATAATGCTTGTCTAGCTTGCCTTATTTGCAGTGGTAAATCCTGAGCCATGTAAACTTTATTATTGTGCCACATAATATAACCTCCGTTCTTTTTTACAGTTTGTATTATTCTGTTTACGTCTTGGTAGTTGAGTATTTTGACGTATACTGGTCTAGGTATATTTGAAGCTTGTGATTCTCTGAGAGCTCTATGGGCTCTCTCTATTACTATTTGTTTAGCCATATCAGAGTCACTGAACAGCATTGCAAATATTTGTGTAATGGTTGGAATTAAATCAATGTATTGGATAGTTTCTGGTATCGCTCTGATAATTATATTATTCCTCCTGGATCGTGCCTCCAAATCCAGAATTTTATCTTGCATAGAATGTATGTCTAGGTCATGAATGTCCGTTTTTTTAGCAAGCAGTGTTATTTTGTCTTCGTTCTCAGATATTCTAGCTTCTGTTTTATCCATCCTTTCAAGAATTTGACTGCAGGTAGTGCCAAAAGATTGTACCTGATTAGATAGCTCTTTCAAAGCTTCTTGGATGGGTAACAGAGCAGTTTTAATATCTTCCATATTAGCCAGTTGGTCTGGTTTATTTTTCACTTCAGATATTAGTAGTTCCTGCTGTTTTGTTATCTTCTGCCTTTTCGAAGTTAAATATTTTTCTGGTGATTGAAGTTCCGATAATTTGTTTTTTGTTGTTGTTGTTTCCATACTTTTGTCTTCTTTTGACATTATAAAGCAATACAGCACTTACTATAGCTGAATAGTAAATAAGCCACGTTTACTGATCAGATAGTTCCTTTGTTTAATACTCTTGTCAGAGTCAGTCAGTCAATCAGTTCTAATCCTGTTGAATTCTCTAATTTCCCCAAGTTCATTCACCTCTCAAGCGATACTTGAATGTAGTAGTTTAGTTTTAGCCAAAAATTAATGTAAGAAAACTCATGGTATGTCCTCAGGGTTAGATTTTCTTCAGGATATTTGAAGAGCTGAAGATATGCAGTGTTTACAGAATGGCAGCCATCTTTGATCTGTCACAAATTATTTTTGATAGTCAGAAAGCCTTACTCTAATTAGAAATTCTCTTTAAGAAGGTGTCTCTTGTTTTCTTTGGCTATCTATTAAATGACATTTTTTACTAAGAGGGTTGAGAAAGAGCAAGAATTTTAACATGTGGTCCATGGCAAATTTTCCACAATTGACATTCTATGATCTCAGTACTGGTGGGATATACAGAGCAATGCATCATAATGTTGCTATAGTTCTTTGCAAGATAATGAAACAAAAATGTGGGTAAACAGTTAATCTGTAGAGAGACAGACCAAAGACTGTTTAGATATATTTCAGATATTTATAAAATCATGTAAATGTAATGCTTTATCAGTGTTTCATGTAAAGTTTGTTACCTCTAAAAGGTAAATGACTGATTTTAAAATTTGAGCATATTTCCATTAAGAGGTATTTTAGAGCCACTTACTTTCAAATTGTTTTTCCTGCCTTAAAACATTTTCAATTATTTTTTGATGGAATATAACTTGACATTACTAAGCCAAATGTCCTGAAAATTTAGTACATGATATTGCCAATTGTCAAAGCTGTTAGCCTGCATTTTAATTAAAAAAAAGCATTTTTAACCATGTAAGACCATACAGGCTACAAGTTCCTATTTTCAGAAACATCCTATGACCATCATTTCGCTTATGATATAGTATACTACTGGAAATTGTAAGAATAAAACTGAAGACTACGTGATAAACATTATTAGCAGCTTAGCGTCTTAATATGATTTGATGCACTTCCAATCTTTCCAGAAGTCTAGCAAACATTAATTTACAACTTTACTAATCATCCATTCTTAGGGAATAGACTTTCAGCATGCCAAATGTTGGAGCATAGCTTCTAAAATGCTGTAGTTTCATTGCATCACTCCATCATGAAAGGAGAATTCAGATTTCTGATGGGCAGCTGTCTGTCATGTAGTCACAGCTACCATGAGTGATTCCAACTTGCTGAAATTGGTTGGCAGATGTGCACCCCACATGGTGTGGCTTGAGTGGCATGTACACGCTAGCACCTCCCCTTTTAAGGGACTGTGTAGTGACATCATCACATGGGTTGTGGCAGATGTTCAGTAATGTGCACAGCATGACATCATCACATGCCTTGTGGCAGATGTTCAGTAATGTGCACAGCATGACATCACCACGTGGTTTGTAGCAGATGTTCAGTAATGTGCTTAGCATGACGTCACCATGTGGTTTGTAGCAGATGTTCAGTAATGTACATAGCATGACATCACCATATGGTTTGTAGCAGATGTTCAGTAATGTGCACAGCATGAGATCACCACATGGTTTGTAACAGCAGTAATGTGCACAGCATGACATCACAACATGGTTTGTAGCAAATGTTTAGTAATGTGCACAGCAGCATACAGAATTCTGCAGGATTATATATAACACCTGTTGTCATATACACCATGTGGTGGGATATCTGAGGACATTAGAGTAGTATTGTGGATAAAAACAAAGCAACAAACACATAACTGGCATGGCTGCTGCTTGCCTTACAGTGTACCCAGGGACTCTACTGTGTACAAATGAGTGCATGCCTGCTACAGCTGATAGGAGCAGCAGGGTGTTCCCATAATCACTAGTAATATTACGGTGTGCACACAATGAGGGTCCCTGTTTCCAGGAATCTCTATCATGTTTAAACATTCAGAGACAGATGGGTCAGGTGTGCTTGTTACACAAACTTTGTTTTGGAGGGCTGATTCCTATTCAGAATAAAAACAGCTAGTGCCATGAGCTCTAAGGCACTCAGTCTATAATATGCATCATGGAGGTTTGTAGCAGCCCTAATGTGATCACAAAACAGGATTCTGTACTTTTACTCATCACCTGCAAATGTCTTCTCATGGTAATTACAAGTTCACTTTTACTGATAGAATAAGAGAATAACAGCAATTAGAGCATCCATTTATGAATGCAGCAGCAGTCATATTTAAAATCCAGGCAGAAATGTATTTTCCTTTATGAAACACATGTATAACATCTTTGTTAGGACTATTTTACATAAAAATGCAGTAATTACATTACCTAAACTAGTTAATCATGTATAACACCTTTATTAGAAATAACAAAATATACCACTTACATTTCATAAACTAATTATTTTAAACTTTAATGAATATGAAAATACAGATACTCATTTTATAGGCAAAATAAATCAATCAGGTGGGTGATGAGATATTGAAAGTCTATTTACTAAGAATGGATGATTAGTAAAATTACAAATTAATGTTTGTTGGATGTCTGGAAAGATTGGAAGTGCAGCGAATCATATAAAGACTCTGAGCTGCTAATAATATTTATCATGTAGTCTTCAGTTTGATTCTTACAAGAGATAACTAACTTGTAAGATACTTCACCTTCAAGAAGCCCTGAATGCCTCTATCTGTAGCAGTGAACCTGTACAATCAGCACCACATTGTGTGTTGTTGCTTACTTATAAAACACTTCCCTGATATTTCCTGCAAATTCAAGCACCTGTATAATATAATGTCTGCATTATTTGTTTTCCAAAGTGGATGATTTTAATATTATCAAAAAATGTACCTGGAATATTGTATTGCAGTTTACTTTGACAGATTTTTTTTTAATGTCCCGATTAATTAAGGAAGGATTTGACCTCAAAATAAGCAAAGATATTTTATAATTTTTCTCTAAATAGTGAGAAGTATTAACTAATCTGAATAAACAACATTTTTACCTTACACGGAAGGATACTAAAGGATAAGAATCATGGTCATAAATATCATAATTACAATAACAAAATGCCATATTTGCTAGAGGACCGTAATTGTTACTAAAAGTTGAGAAGAAGAGAGCAGAACTTAGCTTACAAATACACTGATTAAGAGTCATTAGAAAAATTACAACGTGGTAATATTCCCCCTGATCTGTACATTTTTTTAGGTGAAAAAAAAGTCATAAAAATAATAGTGGCTTCCTTTCAGGCTTATTATTTCCTCCTCAGGTTCTAAAACTCAACCTATAAGTGTTTATTGGACTGCACACAACATATTGGACTGCACACTTAATGTAAAAGTATAAGTAAATATCTTACATTGGTGAAACTTGGTATTTTTTAAAAATAGAATTATACAATGCCATAGTAAATTTTCTTTTAGGACTACTAACATTATTTTGCTTTATAGTTCCTTGCTCCAGCATAAAGGCTTTGAAAGGGTGAAAGATTACTTCTGTAACATCATTGGCTCTACCAATACAGAAATAAAAACTGCACACATCCTAACATAATTGGTGTTATGTAATAACTTTTTTGTTTAGGCAATGAGTTATGCCAATGAAAAAGGTGGGTTTATATGGGTGCAAACATGGCACTTTCTTTTGCAGTTTTGATAATGGCTCATTGGAAGTAGTAGTTGGTATACAGTAATAGATTTTTCATTCAAGAGTCAGTTTTATATATTTTATTGACATTATATCTGTAGTTTTGCAGGGTACCAATGCTGAATTGTTAAGTTTCCTATATCACCTCAACTCTATAAATGAATTTTTTAGCTTTACATGGTCTTTAAATCCAGCTGATACCCATAAACATTAAGCGCCTGCAAAATACCCCAACTAACATCAAAATCAAAGGGTAAAAATGTCACACAGACAGACCATTCAGTATATATTGCAAGAAAAACCTAGATAAGCTAGATTTTTCACTGTGTGATATCTTAAACCTCCTGTAATGGAGGCCTATGGGAAATATGCAAATGGCCTGCTAAATGCATTGAATGTTTATGTCTATGATATTTTACTTTTCAAGTCTTTATGGATACATTCAGACCAATAAATCCAAACCCCACTAACTATGAACATGCACAATTCAGTCTTTATATTGACCTCATTGGTGCAGCATAAGTGGATTGTTTGGCTATACTTCAGAAACATGTGGCCTTTTAACCCAGTGTCCATGAACATTAAGGTGTCTGCAAAATATCACAAATATATATCTATATACACCAAATAATAAAATATATTTAGTGCAGTGCATTTTCTTCAACCTACATTACCCAATGCACCTGATGACTAACACACTTTCCTCTGATTGGTCTACAGTTCATTCATTTCCCTATATTGAGTATTCTCAGCAAAGGAGGGTAAGACTTTCAGCTAGTCCATAATTCAGAGAGTAATTAGGATGGTTTGTGTCCTTGCCAGCCTCCTGGCTATGAAGGCATATGATTTACACTCTCAACACTCCAGTAATGTCTCTGTGGGGATAACTATGCTCTCCACTTTTGGGTGTGTTGTCCTTACCCTCAAAAAGGGCCATTACATACACACCTTAGTGGCTGAATACCTGCCCAAGGGCTGTCCTCTGGGGTGCCTCCTTTGTTCTGAATAATTGTAGGACTGAATGGCCCTGAACCACCCCCTACTTGTGATTATGATGGAAACATCCAACCTCCCTTTGCCAGCTCTAATTAATATCCAAACTGCTATTTGGAATTGGGTCAACTGAGCACCTGGGAGATAATCAGGTCTTTATTACTCTATGCCAGTGGAGCTGTCTTATAATGGAGTTAATTATTGCAGTGCACGCCTTAGCTACATAACTTATGCACGCAGTGCACAATGCCTTTTATTTATATTTTTATTTATAATTCTGAACTTTACGATGCTCCACATATTATGTGAACATTATGATGATTAGGTTGTGCAGTTGCAGATGAATATTTTAGCCATCTCACAGAACGTGTCATTTAAACAATGACAGCATTACTTTATCATGAATGATTCTGGCTTCTAAAACAACTTTAGCCATGTTATAGGTGCTGTTCTCTCCATGTTAACAACAGATAAGTGTATGGTTGCTACAATCCTATTATCTGTATGGTAGCTACAATCCTGCAGTCAGTCAGTCACTCACTCACTCATGAACTAGTCAGTGAACCGAGTTTCTGTTTGACATTCTTATAAAAAAAATTGCATCAGAATAGCATAGGTAAACACTTGTGTAATTTAATAAAGATTACATATTTTGAATATTTTAATTTTTCTAGAATAGAACTAAAAGTTATAAAAGTTATGTGATAATGTGATTGGTTAGTTCATTGAGTTTTTTTCCCATTTTAACTATCACAGATAGATATGCATATGTGTATTTGTCTACCTAGCAATCAATGTATTTATTTATTTATTGGTTTACCATTTGAAAATCATGTAGGTGAGCTCTCTACTGACCCTTTTTAGTAATGACCTGGATACTGACAGTACAATATAGATGATGAAACAAAATGATGTAAGTAAAGTATTTACATGCATCTAAAACATTGTATTAACATATTTAGGTTATTAAATACATAGGAATAAAAGTATGATCATAATATACAATATCATAAATTTACAATATGTGCAAGTTGGAGCTCAGAATTTCAATTGCATGCTCTCTACGAAAAGTATTATAGGAAGAGACATTATAATTGACCCTATGCTGAACATAAAGCCTTAGAAAATCTGCAGTCTAATGAAAATATTTTCATAAAATGGGCTGACAAAGGTGAGGAAGTGGTATTAATGAACAGATTGGATTATATGAATACCATGACTGATTTCTTATCTGATTATCAAACTTTTGTCAAAATGAATGTACATGAGGTGAAGAGAATTATTTCTAAAGTAAATATGGTAATTTATGAGATACAACTTTCTGAGGATATTGACAATGAGTTGTTCAACTACCTGATTGTCCCATGTCCAGTCATACCAACGATTTATGGCTTACCTAAATTACATAAGAGCTTGGACAACCCTCCCATGAGACCGATAGTCTGAGGGAGGGGGGCTGGGTGACTGAGCCAATATCTTTATATTTACTGTCTATTTTAGGAAAATATCTTGTTAAAATAAGAAGTTACATTAAGAATACTGCAGATTTCTTGAAGCATTTGTATGCATTGTTATAATCCAATACTCCTACTGACTTTTTGTTTGTAACTATGGACATTAACTCTTTATTTACTGTGATACCGAATGATTATGGTATGGAAGCTTTGCGTGATTTTTTAAGTAGGAAAACAGAAATGTGTGTGAGAGAGGTGCAGAATATTTGCCAGCTGATGGAAGTGGTATTAACAAGAAATATATTTATTTTCAATAATCAATCATATTTGCAGTGTACTGGAGTATTGCAAACTCCTATGCAAATATTGTATTAAGTCAATGGGAATTGGAGTATGTATTACATGAACAAACACTGTTCTGTGATAAGGTCCTGTTCTTTAATCATTTTGTGGATGATGTCTTCCTAATTTGGAAAGGAAGTTAGTTTGAGTTAGAGTTATTTGTGAATTATCGCAATGGTACAACAAGTTTTTTTAAAGTTTCAGCTCAATTCCTCAGATAAAGAAATATGTTTTTTATATTAAAATAATGATAACACTAGGAGGAATTGAGACTGCAATCCACAAAAAAGAATCTTCAAACTAGTAGATATACTCATTAGCGAAACATGCATGCCCCACGTATATTTAGAGGCATTGTGAACAGTCAAATGCTACAGGCAAGTAGGCTGAATACTAAGGATGATGAATGTTTGGGACAGATGAAAGAGTTTGTCCATGAATTTGAAACCAGAGGTTATGGTGTTTAGTTTCCTAGAACAAACCATTAATGATACTTTATCCCTTAGAGAAATGACAGCAAGGCCCTATTTTAAGCCCCCGCCTTCACCTGTACAGGTATTTAACACCTTAGGTCAGAAAGAATGTATTAGATATGTTACAAGTATGCCTGAATTAAGAACACTTATTGGTGAGGGTCCAAACTTCACCTATAGCAATTGTAGTAATCTCAAAAAGAGACTCTGTTATAAAGAAATGAGTTTTTGGGTAAAGAACGAGTCACTAATGAACAGGTAACAAGGGACCTTCCAGTGCTATAACTGCATATGCTGGAACATTATACTTAGTAATAACACTTTTGAACATTCTAGAACTGGGAAGAAATATATTTTAACCTATTTGGTACCTGCAACACCACGAACATTATTTACTTAGCAACTTGTACATTATGATCTGTATTTTACATGGGTAAGTGCAGCCATAAGCTGAAAGAACATATCACAGAACATCACTTAGAGATGCGTAGGAATAACTCTTCTAATGCTTTGGCCAAGCACATAACTGAATGTGGCCATGAGCATATATTTAAATTTAGACCAAGTTATTAGGAATATTAGAGGTAGAGATTTTAATAATTTATTAGAATGTAGAGAATATAAATGAATAGTAAGGCTGCAAGCAGATAGCAGACCAGGTCTGAATCAACAATAAGCATCAAGACAATATTTGCTAAAAAATGAATGCGTATAAGAAAGAAAAAAATGCTGGCATTTTTGATGTTTTTTTTTTTTTTTTAATTTTTTCTTTTTCATTTCTTTCTTTTTTGAATAAAGGTTTCATAGGAATAATGATATACATTTACTCTGTTGTAATGATTGTATTTACATAACATGTATTTAAGGTTTTACTGACAGTTGAAGGATTGTTATGTATACTAATACTTTTAATTAGTTGTACAAGGTCATAGGTTGACTACATCATTTGACTATAGTATTTTTAGTATATAATTAGTCTCTTAATTGTTAAACCTCTGCACTGAAAAAGGGTTCAACCCAAATGCTGTATGCTCTGCATGTAAAATTTGCTATTAAACTTTTAAGAAGCTATGAGCATTTCCAATTCTGAGTATTTGTTTTGTTTCTTGGACTGTTTTTCTGAGACTTGGTTCACTGCATTTTTGGTCCTTTTGATGCTGAGCCCATAATTTCACTCAGAAGAAAAGGCAGTGACTCTGGAGGCCAGCATCCTGGAAGCATATATGTCTGGCATCTTTCTGTATTTTTTTAAGTTTGCACGTTTTGATTTTTTTTTTCTGTTTTTTTTTTTTGTTTGTTTGTTTTTTGTTTTTTGCATTATTTGGATATGTTTGTATAGTGCAGATTCTTATCTAGAGAAATATTTTTTTCCATAAAAGCATTTCTGAATTTTTGTCTGACTAATAAAAAAAAATGCCATGTTGACTGCTTCTAAGTTAATAGTTTTGTTGCCCAAGGGGAAGTTTTCTTTTCAGAAATGGCAATAGTCAAGCTGTATATTTTAAAAATTGAGGTGCCAAGAGGTATGACCCTAGTTATAACAGGTACACATTTTAAGTTGTAGAGTAAACTACAATTAGTAGAGTACCTAGGGAGGGGCAAAATGAGCAACTATCCCAAGCGCAAAGTGTTAGGGGGATGCAGTCTAACATTTGAGACTGATCCTGATCCTTCTTTAGTGCATACCACCTTTTAAAAGCCAGTATTACATTTGCAGTCAAATCTGAGTGATGTAGTGCTCCCTGTGTTGTCTAAACTGTAACAGCTGCTTGCTACAAATGTAGCAAGCAGCTTGCTACAAGTTAGAAGAAAAATTATGTGTTTATTTTTCTGTTGTTTAACTAAACCTTGAAAGCTTTACTGCTCCACACAAGGTATAAACTTTAGCTACTGTAGGCTAAATTTTTAACAAGCAGTTTGCTATAGTATAAAAGAAATAAAGCTCTGTTTCTTTTTATAACAGAAACCTGAGTGCTGTAGCTCTACATTTGTGGTATAAACTGTAGTAACAGCTTACTAAGTAGTTTTCTACAGTTCATAAGAATAAAAAAGATGTCTCTAGTCACTGCACTTAATGAAGAAAGACATGATTGAGCTATCTGAATATGTGTGGTAAGCAGATATGTCCCTAACCTTGAGCAACATTCTATCCTCACCTAGGATGACACCACAATATAATCAAAAATGATTGGCTTCAACAATTGGTTTAGTTTCTGGTGTCATTCTAATGGGATCTGGTTCCTGTCATGGTTATTAGGCCACACTGATTTGCCAGAGGTAGTCTTCACCTGTCATCTCTAGGCTTTCAGTTACTGGCTAAGGCACTTGCCTCCCTCATAGTGCATTTTTTAGGCAAGGTCTCAGGAACAAAATGTCTGACATGAAAATATCACTCACAAATAAATTAAAAGTCACGCTGCTAAATGCTAGGAGTTTAAATCAGAAACTGCACTCTCTGGAAGCACTCCTCTCCCTGGAGAATGTTGACATCTGTGCAGTCACAAACACTTGACTCAGGGCCACAGAGGATACCACAGACTTGCAAGGCTACAATGCCTTCTACACTTTCAGACCACAAAATGAACATGTGTGAACCAAAGGAGGAGGAATATCTATCTTCATCAAAGATAAATACACCTCTTGAGTGGTTAGACATGAAAACTCCATGGAGATACTCCATGTTAAACCAACTATGAGTAAGACCCCCCCCCTTTGAGTTATCATTAGCTATAGGCTCTCTTCAGTGAACCATGATACCCACAATGCTTATTTGGACCTACTTGAGCCAATCAAATTACAACCAAACACTCAAGTCATGGGCACTTTTAACTATCCCTCCATTGACTGGGAAACTTGTATGAGTACTAACATGTTCAGACAAAGGTTCCTGGACATTGTTAACACTAATGCCCAGGAATAAATAGTTTGCAACCCCACAAGGGGCTCAAATATTCTCGACCCGATCCTCACCAACATGGGCAATGTTGCACCACTACAAGTATATGAGCCTCACTGGTTAAATCTGATCACAAATCAGTCACATTTGAAGTAGCTATAAAACCTAAACTCCTCTTAGTTGAAATGAGGCTAAGAAAATTCACCAAATCTAATTATACCATCCTAAGGAATGGCATAAATAATTTCCAAGCTCCTGTTCCTATAGATGACATTGACAAATATACTAAGGTATACACAAATGCCCTTTACAATCACTTATACAAATGTATTGACACTGCTGCACCTGATTGGATCACAACAAAATCCTCAAGAAAAAACAAGCACACACACACATCTAGCATTAATAAGTTATACAACAAGAGGAAGAAGTTGCTGTCTAAGAATAAAAAATAGAGGTCCTAGCACTGTAAGAACACCCTCCTCTGCTTGAACAAACAAATAAGAAAACTTGTAAATTCCTCTAAAAGCGACTTTGAAAACAATTAGCAGCCATAGCTAAGGACAATCATAAGGCACTCTTCAGCTATATCTGTAACCTAAAAGGTAGGACCCAGACGTGTGCTGAACTAGCTGTGGATGGCATAATGCACACAGACACACACACACACACACACACACACACACACACACACACACACACACACACAATGCTCCTGTGAAAATAGCTAACCTATTAGCTGACAGTTTTGGTGAAAATTTCAACCCCTGTCCCCTCCAAACATTACACAAAGCATTTTCCCTACATCTCCCCCACTTTGCATTTCCAAAGAGCAAGCCATTAATGCTCTCTCCAAGGCCAAAACACAACCTCTATGGGACCAGATGGCATCCCAGATTGCATTTTAAATGGTCTAAAACATGAGTTATTAACTCCATTAGGTGCCTTCTTGAACCACAACGTGAGTACTGGTTTTGTCCTTGCTGAATGGAAAACAGCAACCATCATCCTCCTTCAGAAAGAGGGTACAGCAACAGACCCTGGGAACTATAGACCCATAGGTTTATCCAGCCTTACCTGTAAGGCCATAGAATGAATCATCATGGACATTATAAATAAGAATATAGGTGATCTCCATATCCTTGATCCGACACAGTTTGATTTTGTCAAATGTAGGTCATGCCTGTTAAACCTGGTGTCTTCGAAAACATCACCAGAGACATAGTGAGATGAAAATTCAGCAAGCAAAGGAGAGTAGTAGTGCTGAAATTGAATTTATCCTCAAGTCTTGGTGAACACCTTCACAAGGTGGACCCTGTTTTTCACAAAACCGCACCTAGGCGACACTGATATATAGACTGTATTTATATAGCATATATCATGGACAAAAACAAAAAAAGATAGCTGGGTGCACAAGTCCCAGGATAAAAAAGTGTCCAATCCTGGTAGGCACACTGGTACCAGGACGTGAAAAAATGACAGTGTAGAATCCTCAAAATCCAGGAACATTCCTACAATAGGGTTAGGCCAGGCCCAAGATGACCCCCCTGTTTTAGAAAGAAGTAGCAGTCCACAGAAATCACAAAAACTGATAGGCCAAAGAAGAACCATAAAGACGATAGAGTGGACAATTGAAGATAAGAAAGAAATTATGTATTGTTACTATTATGCAAAAAGCCAGGAATTACCAGACTGAGGATATACAAAGAGATTAACAGATAAATTAGAAGAAAGAAAAATACTTTCACAGGAAAAATTGCCAGAAGCTTCATTTGCGTTCATTAATACAACGGATTTTTGAAAAAAATGTATATAGATCAAGAGACTTTGATCTGTTTGGAAAAAGAAGCATCTGAGGTAGTATGAAAATGTAAACAACAAAACCTAGACATTTTTGAAAACTATAAAAAAAGAAATATGGACATGAGAAAGAAAGAGATTTGATATGGTGCAACAGTTATGCAAAGGAGAAAGCCAAGTTAACTAATATAGAGAAAGCAGTTACAAAGTTATTCAAAGAGAAATATAGGCAAAGGCAACCAGATATGGAAAATTTCACAATAAGAAAAATAATATCACAAAGATGGAATGTGGGAAAGAAGATTACTAAAGCAGAAATTAAGGAAATAGAAGCTGAAGTTATGGAGTGTCTGCGGAGTGAAGGATTTAATATAGAAAGTCTAACACAGACTGTATCACAGCATGATGGAGTGAATCCACAAAGTAAGGAGAAACAGGAAGATCAGGAAACATCGGAAGAAGGAATATGAACATGGGAAAGAAAAAGAGATTTAATATTGTGTAATAGCTATGCCAAGGAGAAATCAAAACTAACCAATACAAAAACAGCAGCACTAAAGATATTTGAAGAGAAATATAGGCAAAGGAATCCAGATATGGAAAATCGTACAATACAAAAAATAAGAAAAAGAGGAAAAAAAGAAATAGAAACTGAGGTTATGGAGCACCTGCAAAGTGAAGGTTTCAGTGTAGAAAATCTAATGCAGAAAGCACCACAACATGATAGAGTAATGGATATCCAAATTAAGGTGAAACAAGTGGAAAAGGAAGCAATTGGTAAGGTGCCATATCAAGATATTTTGGAGCCTTCCACAGGAAACCAGTATAGATGTTCAATTAAAGCTCGACAACAAGGGAAGGGACAGGAGACTGCCAAAACTCTGATGCAGTCAGCATTGAGGAGTGACAGGCCAGTGAGTTCCCATATGACAAAGCAACGGATGGTACAGAATGAAATTGAAGGTAAGGTGCCACAGGAAGATGCTATAGAACTTTCTATAGAATGCCCACAAGAAGTGGAAAAAAAGGATATGCCCTTAGTTTGGAAGAAAATGAACTAAGGGAAGACTTGCTTGATTTAATGGACAAAGACAGATATATTAAAATCAATGAAAGAAATAGACTGCAGAAGGTCAATAAAACCCCAAAAGTCAGAAGTCTGATAAAACAAATGAACACAGTAAATAGGACTGTCCATTGAGATCCATGCGGTATAACAGAAGTAAACAGGATATGTTAATGTGCAGCTAAATTAATAACTGATAAAGTTTTACCACAAGAGCAAAGAGTAGTGAGGGGAGAAATCAAATGCCGTCAAGGAAGTATCAAATAGAGAAAAATATAAAGCAATTGAGACAAGAAGTGTCATAGTTAGAAGAATATAGAAGAGGGAACAGATCAACAAAAATACTAAGAAAGATAGATGTGATAAAAACAGTGCACAGTGTTAGAACAAAGCAGGATCTATCATGCACTATTATAAATAACAAACTAAAAATATCAACACAGGTGGAAAAAATTATGTACAGATAAATATAAAGGAAAAGTACAAAATAAGCAATTTAGTGATGACCTAAAAAAGTTTTATAGAGCATTGGGAAACAAGGTAAAAGGAAATGAAAGACCGCCAAAAAAGAAGAAATAGATGCATTTTGGAGAAGTATCTATGAAGATCCTGTGGAACACAATAAAGATGCTAAATGGATAAAAGAAGTAAAAGAAAAACTAAGAAGTTTAAAGGTACAAGATATGAAATGGGATGAAGTAACAGCCAGAGAGATTGAAATAAAGTTAAGAAAAGCCTCTAATTGGAAAACACCAGATCCAGATGCAGTACTTAACTTTAGGTTAAAAGTATTAACATCTTTGCATGATGACTTAGCCTGAACAGACACCAACCTGGCTAACAACAGGTAAAACAACACTCCTACTTAAGAATGAACCTGCAAGCTACCCCAAAAATTATAGACCAATAACTTGCCTACTGAAGATGTATAAACTATACATGGGAATTGATGCCAATAGAGTTTATAGTCATCTAGAAGAAAATTGAATTATGTCAGTAGAACAAAAAGGTAATAAAAGAAAATTATATGGAACAAAGGATCATCTGATGTTAAATAAAGTCATAGTAGAGAACTGTAAAAAGGGGAAGAATCTAAGTATGACATGGATTGACTACAAAAAAGCATTTGATAGTATCCCACATTCATGGATAAAACAGTGCTTAAAAATGTATAAGATACATCCTACACTGATGCACTATGTTATAGTGACCATGGAACAATGGCAGACTACCTTGCAATTAAATCATGATAAAGGACAAATTACTATCCCAGGGATAAAAATTCAAAGGGGGGTATTCCAGGGTGACTCTCTGTCACCCTTACTATTCTACCTTGCCCTTAACCCATTAAGCTGTTTACTTAACATCTTAGGCCATGGCTATAATGTGGCTCGTAGAAAACAACAAAGTCTGAAGACTTCTCATCTTCTCTTTGTCATTGATTTAAAACTGTATAGCTCATCAGACGAGGAACTAAAAGCCACAGCTGCAGGTTGTTAAAGCCTTTTCAGATAATATTAGAATGTTATTTGGCCTTGATAAATGTGCAAAAGCAACCTTTAAACCTGGAAAACTGCAGCACCAGGAAAACATCAGTTTGGGACAAGAATGTGATATAAAAGAAATTGAGCAAGAGGGGCTGTATAAATACTTGGGAGTTGATGAAGGATTGGCAATAAAACATGAACAAATGCATATAAAACATAGTAAGGAGTACTTTAGAAGACTTAAATTAATCCTGAAAACAGTGTTGACATCCAGGAACACATCCAAGCTATAAACCAATTTGCTCTGACTGTCCTAACTTAAAGTTTTGGAGTGATTGATTGGCTCCAAAATGTGCTGGATAGATTAGATATTAAAACAAGAAGGATGCTTCATGCTCACCAGATGAGCTATAAAAATCAGTGTATACCAAGATTATATATTCCCCGTTCCAAAGGAGGGATGGGCTTCCTGGAAATTGATTACATGTACAGATCTGCAATCATGGGACTTCACACATCTGCTGACTTCAAGAGACCCAAACAAAGTGAAAGTTTTGAAACATGACGAGAACAAATCAAAGATGACTTCTACACTTAACCTAGCAGAAGCATATCGCCGTCAAGCAGGAATGGAAATCAAACCAGAAGAAGATAAAAATCAGACAGCAACTGAATGTGCCAAAAAACAAAACAAAAAAAAAAAGAATATAAGGTGAAGGACCAGATGAAAAGGCAAGAAATGTGGAAAAATCATAAATATATTGGCAAGTATAGAAAACTTCTGGAAGAACCTCATGTTGATCAGGAACAAAGGCAGGAATGGATAAGGAGAGGTGAATTTAAACCAAGAGATGAAAGGTTAATATTGGCAGCCCAAGACAGTGGTCTACATACATGCTGGTTTACAAAGTCCATTGAACATGTGGGAGAAACAGATAAATGTAGGTTTTGTAAAACCGAACTGGAAACAGTCGCACACCTCATTGCTGGCTGTGATATACTAATGGCAGAGGGTGTGTACGGTAAAAGGCACAATAGTGTGGTGAGACTGTTGCACTGGGGATTGTGCAAACATTATGGTTTTGAAGTGGCTGAGAAGCACTGGAAACATGAACCACAAAGTATCATAGAAAATGATCAAGTCTTCATCACATGAGATCATTCATTACCAACAGTTCAAAAGATAGATGCTAGAAAACCAGATATGTCCAAGAAAAGAATACAAGAACAGCATGGATCATTGAAATCACCACAGCCAGTGATTACAGAGATACACAAGGTTATAAAATATCAAGATCTGCAAACAGAAATGAGAGCAATGTGGAAGAAGGACACCCAGATAGTTCCAATTGTATTAGGAGCAATTGGGTCTTATAAAAAGAGTCTACCATCACATTTAAATAAGCTACCAATATATGTAACTCCATATGGATTACAGAACGAGCCATTACTGGGCACACTGCGGGTACTGCGAAGAGCACTTTTGTCTGACATCCCAAAGTGAAACAATACTAATTTCATTAACTTTAATCGTACTTTGACTTAGGAATGGGGTCCATTCCAGTCATGGTATTAGAAACCCAAAAGATTTGGAGAAATTAAAAGAAGACAAATATGTATGTACAGCCTACCTTGACTTAGCCAAGGCCTTCGACACAGTCCCACATTTGGACATCATTGATAAAGTCTCCCAGCTGAATGTCGTCAAGTGAGGTGCTAACTGACTCACCGACAGATCACACTTAGTTAAAGTTGGAAACTTTACCTCAACCAGCAGACCTGTTACCAGTGGGGTTTCAAGGGAGTTAGTGCTGGGCCCCATATTGTTTGGAATATACTTCTTAGAAGTTCAGGCCAAAACAGAGAGGCTGTGGCTGACTAAGTTTGCTGATGACTGCAAATTAGGTGCAATCATTGAATCCCCAAAAATGATGTCAACAAAGACATACATCTGCAGCATTTCTCCCTGGGCCTCCACTGAAAATTGGCTTCATTCCAAGTCAGACTTTCCTAATTAAAAAATGTTAAATAAATAAATAAATAAAATGTCAATATATTTCAAGAGGGGCTTACACAAACCAATGACTGGTGCCAAACCCATGGACTCAAACTCAATGCTAAAAAAGGCATTATCATTTCCTTATGTAAAAACAATATCCCTGCAAACTTTCATATAAATAATAATAATAATAATAATACCCTAAGTAACAACTCAGTAGTGAGAGACTTAGGAATGCAAGTTGACTGTACCTTAAACTTTGACCGCCATGTGTCTACTCTGGTAAGGGAAGCATTCTACTTTGCATACCTCAATAGCAAAGGCATAGACTGCCTCAAGAGCAAAAGAGGTCATAACTCCCCTGTACTTCACCCTCATCAGGCCAATGATTCAGTACAATGCTCCCTTTGGTGTGTACCTTACTGGGCACCTGCAGCAACTTGAGAGACCTCAGAGATTTCTAACCAAGAAAATTCAAGGTCTCCAGCATGTCATACATTGACAGACTGAAGTCACTGTCACTGTACTCAACAGCATAAATACTTGTGCCTGGCTTAAAGAGTAACCTCAGATCCAAACCCAATGAAAATGCTGCACATCCACAAGTCAAATGGGACAAGGGTCACCCACTCCAGGGACCTTATCCTGGCCTGCGAGATGAATAGGACCTGCTGGAGAGACAGATATGTCTCTCAGATGTTACCACTTCTCTGAAATAGGCTACCAGTTCACATCAAACAGAGCCCCTCTATGACCCTGTTTAAGCATAGCCTGGATGACTGGATGGGAAACCATAAATTCCTCCTGGGATTTATCTATGGCCCTCCTAGATATGGGCAGTCATTGCTAACTAAGACCTCAAGTTTTGACAAGATCCTTTATATTGGGTTTCTCTAGTATTATATTGTGTACAGACAGCTAGGCTTATAAAGTAATTTGGGTCAATAGCCCGGCCACCATCTATGAACCTAAAATCTGAGGAAGGAGTCAGGGAACAGAAACTGAACCTGATTGTATCCTGAATTTCAGGAGCCCCAGGTTCCTGATCATGTTTTTTTTTTTTTTTATTGCACTTTAGCTAAGGATGGGCAGGGTAGAGGGCCTGATTGGCTGGTTGGCTACTGCATTTCAGCAGCATGAGGCACCACATTGTGGACTTTACTTTTTGCTCTTCCATTGAAGAGCTGGAGCAGTAGGGAGGGTCATGTATTTGGCTCTAGCCACCTGGTTAGTCTGCTAGACTACTGCCAGTACAAGCAGCAGACTTTTGTTGTTGTTTTTTGTGTGTGTTTTCTTCAAATGAAGAGCTAGGGAAGTGGGGTTCCACTACAGGAATTAGCTTTAGGTCCCAGGCACTATAAAGACCAGCTATGCCTCTGATCAAATTAGGACTTCTTTGGTCCGCAAGGAGTAGAAGTCTGCATATTTTGGTTTCTAATCTTTGCAGTGTTGGGGTATTTTTTGCTGAGTGGAGACTTAGCAGTGGTAAATTATCTTCCACTTTAAGAATTAGGACAGTTTTGGCTATAGCATCACAAGCAAGTGGTCAAAGAAAAAGAGAGATTCAATAATAAAGTTGAAGTTGCAATACAATTTTAGAGGTGATGTTATCTGTGAGCTGAAACCCAGGAATTTTTTGATCTGTGATGTTAAAAACAGCATTTCTTTTGATGTATTTTTAGAAGTAAGGTTGGTATGGCAGAGTGGGTTTTGGTGATTTCAGGATATTACATTGATTTTCTTAGAGTTGATCAACAGCTTACTGTTATGAAGCCATGTATATAATTCAGAAAAATTAGTTAGTAAGTTAGCCTGAAGGGAGTAAAACATTTTCTTATTACATAAGCAGTGTGCATCAAAATAACCTGCTGAACATTCCTTATACTTGTACTAAAATATTTATCAAATCTATAGAAGCAAGCAGTCAACATTGACCAGTACTTGTTTTTATTATTAGAGATAAAGCATTCAAAATGTACTTTTGTTATAAACTCACAAGTGATATACAGTATGTATATATATATATATATATATATATATATATATATAGCATCTGCACAGAAAGCACATACAGTCCCTCATACACTCACGTGGACACCTACATTGAATGCAATGTTTTATGGTGTGAAATTGTGACCTCAGTGTGAGAATATAAAGCAAAGGATATGTCGAGGTTAAAACACTCCAGTGAAAATGCTTGCTTAGATTTCTCTTGCTCACTTGTAAGTCTGAGATACAATTTGAGTACCCATCTATAGAACATAATTTAAATTTACACTGTACATATATTTCATTTGTAACTAGCAGAGTAATTTAAGATGCTGAATACTTTCTAGTACTCATTTCAACTTTAATTGTTTCCTCTGGTGCAAACATAATTCTGAGCATGCTACAGAGGAAAGAATGGTGACATTTTTTTCAGCAAAACTCCATTCAGCAGATCCAATATAAAAATGGTCCAGAAACATATACTGATATTAATTCTCAAAAAAAAAAATACAATGGACCCTTGAGGCTCTCAGTCCCGCAAATCTAAATCCTGGAGGTATGGACATTACATAATTACTTTGACTTCTGAGTGTTTTTTTCCAGATTAAAAGGTCATGGCTGGGATTCATAGATGATAGTACAATGTATAAAAAAAGTAGTGCTTGTGGTAGCAGACATGCATGAGCATGTGCTAATGATGGACAGATTTTAGCTCAAGCTTCTACACATATACCCATTTCCACCCAGACAAGCATGTCAAAGCAATGAACTCATTGAAGATATACATCTATGAGTGTGGAATAGCAACTGAGACTCTGGATTTACTCCCATTTTTAGGCTTTACTGTAAAGCACCTGCAAATACTGGAGGAACCCACTTTCAGATGACAGTGGTTATGACTGCACCCGTGGATAACATCACTGATGACATAAATTTCATAAAGTACATGTTGGCAGTACTTATCCAAAGGTTGCAACAGCCACTGCTTGATATTGATCATATAAAAAACATGACCACAAATCACGAAGCATGGCTAAAACATCCACGCACTATACTAATGGCCCCACAACTAGAGATTGCCATGAATACACAGGGGCTACAGAGAAATGAGGCAAGTATATCCCAACTAACAGCCATGGTCCATTAGCAAAACAAAAAGTTCAAAGACCTATAAAAACAGGCTAGGTCAACAATTTGTGTATTCTAGGCCTCTAGGAATATACAGAAGGTAGCGATCTTTGTGGGTTATCTCCAAAGAACTGCACAAGATACTAGGAGTGGAGCTACTCATAACTGAAAGTGCACATCAGGTTACTCCCAGACAAAAAAATAACTGCCACCCCTGTCAGCTCATTATGAGATATCTCAACTTTTTGGGCAGTACCATATTCTCCAAAAAGCAAGATTGATTGGGGTCTGATCTTCGCATAGGGGGCTCTTTTATCAGAATTGTACTGAACTTCAGCAAAGTATTATTCTTAAAAAGGATAGCGTAGGCTCCATGCCTCAGATATTTTATAGAACGTAACTTTACAGTTTACTTACCCTTCCCTGCCATTCTGCAGATAGCTAAATGCAATCAGTCACACTGCTTTTCCACAACATAAGAAGTGGAAAATTTAATAGATATAGGGAAAGATGCAAGGTTGGAAGCTCCATACAGATTCTGTTTAGATGATGAAGAAAATCCACCACTTCTCCCAGGACTCTTATAAAAAACATGAGAGACCGCTCATACCCTCGCCCACTAAATTTGTAAGTGCTCAGAAAGCCCCACTTCCCAATGGTACTAAAGATATAGGGCTGGATTCAATAAACCCTGCATGGCTCACTCAAACCATGGATATGTCGAGGCAAGATGTGCACATGATGGGGTGCCAAACTCTATTCAGTAAGTGGCTCTATACATCACGTAGAGCAGCACAAGCATGGGAAGCAAGAACAATCATGGCATGCTAATTACAGCATTAGTAGTTTAATTGTATGCTAATCAGCCAATCCAAAATGGCAAAGCTATTCAACATGCTATCATGTACACTTAGACTTTTGCCTTGAATTCCAAAACCTATTGAAATACAGCCATGGAAATAACAGTAGGGGGGAAAGAATGCTAGGGGCTACTGTTGCTGTTCTGCATGTGTTCGTGCAACAAGCTGAAGTCTATGCTGCTGCTACTGCAGGTAGACCTCATGCAAGAAGGAGAAGGTTGCTTAGAATCTGTTTAAGTTTTCATGGTCTGCATGAGGTGGAAATAATAGAGCACTACAGGGTGGATAGAGACACACTCCAGGAACTCTGCAACCTCTGTCATCCTCAACTGAGAGGAAGGGCAAACAGAGGGGAACCAATGCCTGTGAATACCAATGTATGTGTAGCCCTCAAAATTTTAGCTACAGGAATGTTCCACAGACTGAAAGGGGATATGCTAGGGGTGTCACAGGCATCAGCATGCAGAATGCTACATCAATTCCTGAATGTTAAGCTACAGCATACTAATGACTATATACATATTTTCCCCATACCCCATAGGACAAAGCTACACCCATGCAGGATTTCTACTTCATACTACATTTTACTGAAGTCTTGGGTGCCACAGACTGAAGCACATTGAGATCAAAGCACCACCCAGGGAACAGGGAAGGGTATACTTAAACCAGAAAGGTCTTCCACTCCATTAACTACCAGGTCGGGGAGGAAATTTAAGGGAATCATCCTGAATGTGTGGGCTGGCAACCCTGTAGTTACTATGACTCCCATATCTGGCGCAACTCACAGCTCTACCAGAGGTTTTCAGAGGGGATATCCCATAAGTCCTTTTACTAAGAGATGCAGGGTATATATCTGAACAAAGGTTGATGGCACCCATCAGAAATGCATACATATCCACCCACAGAAGAACACTATAATGAGGCACAATCTCAAACCAGAAATATCTTAGAGTGTGTATTTCGGCTACTGAAGTCACAGTTTCAGTGCCTAGATACACTAGTGGGGTCCCTGAAGTAAGATCTAGTACTCATGGCAAAATTATCACTGTCTGTGCCATCCTGCACAATATTATGCTGAGAAAACAGCTGCAACAGGAACACCAAGGGGAAGTGCAAATGCCACCACCACTGGCAAAGTTACCACAGCCACACACAGGTGAAAACTCAGAGCGGGGTCCACCAGCTGCTGTGGGTGTAGGGAGACAAAATTACTAGGTACACACCAACTACAGACAATTCTCACTGTTGAACTATTCCACTCAGATAAAGACAAAACAAAACAGCTGAAAACGCTCAAATACTTGATTTATTCAAAAAGACAAGATAAAGCTTTCAGGTAACACCCTTCATCAGTATACTTAATCTATTTTAAACACACTTTAAATAGTCAATTCAATAAAACACATGACACAACCATCCAATAAAAAATCATTTTTAATTGAACATAAAATCAATGCAGCATTAATTACTCAACTGCAATATTATAGTATACAATACATCTAAAAACATAATTATCATAGGAATATACTAACATTTCTATATATACTTTTTTATGTATGTATAAGAATATTACTTATATTGCTTTTGCTTAGCTACCAATATAGGTTCATAGGTTCATACTAGGCTATCTGCCTGAGGGCATTTATAAGCCTAGCCCATAGTTTTGTGGCTTAAGCCACCCCTTTTGTATAGGGAACTATACCCATTATTTTGCTGTCCTCTGTCTAGCAGTGACACTGAGGTAATCCCTGGAGTATATCTGCGATCTCCCATCCATTGGTCAAGATTTCTCTTGAACAAGGCCAGCGAGGTGCTCTGCCTCACATATACCGGGATTTTGTTCCACAGCATAGGGAGTCTTTGGGTGATGAATCTATCCCTCCAGCACGTCCTATTAATAGCCGTGTTGAGGTTTAAGTCTCCCGCCCTTGTGGCTCTGACGAATCTAGATTTTTTGAGGTGAAGCATATTCTTCAACTCTGGGTTTGACATGGCCTTGTATGTCAGGCAAAGGTCACCTCTGAGCAAGCGGTAAGCGACTGAATAGAGCTGGAGTACTTTCAGTCGGGCAGCATAGGACAGATTTTTGAGACCCTTTATCCTTTTGGTGTGGAACTTTTGTGGCCTCTCTAGCTGCTGCAAGTGTCGGGTCAGATACATTCCGAATGGGGCATTGTACTCAATCATTGGTCTGATGAGTGATGAGTATAGGGAGACTATGACATCCCTTGATCTAGATGTGAATCCCTTCATGATGAGGTGGGCAATGTAGAAGGTCTTCCTAACTACTTTAGCTACATGGGTGTCGAATGACAGGCTACTGTCAACCTGGGTCCCCAGGTCCCTGATAACTTCTTCTGTGCTCAGAGGATTACCACCTATATGGTAGCTAGGGGTAACCTTGTTTTTCCCGAAGGGTATGACTATGCATTTTTTGGCATTTAACTTTAGGCCATGGCTCTGGCACCAGTCATCCATTTATGTGAGACCCTTCTGAAGGATATCTGTGTCAGATGTGTTTTCGACTACGGCGCCCAGTTTGCAGTCATCTGCAAACTTTGTCAGCCATAACCCTCTTGTGTTTGCTTGTACTGGAAAAGTAGATGCCAAACAAGAGTGGGCCCAGGACTGAGCCCTGTGGGACACCACTTGTGACAGGCTTTGAGTCTGACATGGCGCCAGCAACTCTGACCCTGTGGGTTCTGTCACTCAGCCAGTTTGCAACCCATCTTGTGATGTATGGGTTAACATTTAAGCTGATGAGTTTTTCAATGATACCCGAGTGGGGTATTGTATCGAAGGCCTTTGCCAGATCGAGGTAGGCTGTATGGACTGCCTTTCCCTCATCAATGGCTTTGGTGACTGTTTCGAAAAAGTCAACCAAGTTTAAAAGGCATGATCTGCCTTTGACAAAGCCAAACTGGGTTGGATCCAAAGTCTGCAAATTCCCTATGTCTTTATTTATGAGGTCCATTATGATCCTCTCCATAACTTTGCAGATAAGGCTTGTCAAGCTAATGGGCCGGTAATTTCCAGGGTCTGTGGAGGCACCGCCTTTGTGAAGTGGGACCACAGTCGCAGTGCGCCACTCCCTGGGAACGTATCCAGAGGTGAGACTATGATTAAACAGCTGTCCTAGCTGTGGGTTTAATTCCTCGTTGAGTTCGTGGAGCACACAGCCTGGGACACCATCAGGTCCCATGGATGCTGTGTTTTTTGCTTTGGAGAGAGCAGTTCTCACTTGGGCGTTTGAGATGTTTGGGGGGCTGCAACCATTTGGTATAGATATCTCTCCTTTTGGGGGGGAGGGGGGGGAGTTTGCACTGAACCTGTCATCCAGTATGTTGGCAATGTCTGTAGGATCAGTAATCTTCACATCATTTTGAACTAGTTCTGAGCATATCTGGGAGTTTCCTCCCAGGTTTCTAACATAGCTAAAGAAGGCCTTATGATTGTCCTTTGAGTCTTTAGCTATTTTTCTCTCAAAATTTGCTTTGGATGATTTTATGAGAGCTCTTAGTTTTTTACTTATAGTGATCAAGGGTGTCTTACCTTTTAAGGATTTTGCTCTATCTTGTAGTAACTTCCTCCTTTTGTTGTAGAGTTTGTTTATGGCTGGGGTCCACCAGACTGGACGCTTGCCCTTGGTACAAAAAGTCTTTGTTTTGCTTGGGATTGCCTTATCCATGCAGTGCTGCAGGTGCTGGTAGAAGGCATTTGTAAGTGATTCAGCGGTTTGAGTACTGTTTTCCGCCGGCTCGGGGGCCTTAAAGGAGACCACACTAGTCTTTAGAAGTGTGAAGTCGGCTTTCGAGAAGTTTTTTACTGTGGTCTTTTTTATTTCAGGTGGGGGTGGGATGAGGACCTCCAGCAAGATTAGTTTGTGATCTGATCTCACCAGTGAGGGGTATACTTCCAGTGTTGAACATTGTGCTCCCATGTTCATGATGATGAGATCAAGTATGTTTTCTCCTCTTGTGGGGATGGTGACTAGTTGTTCCATGGCATTTGAGTTTATGAATTCCAGGAACTTTTGGGCTAGGGTGTTTGGGCTTGAGTAGTGTTCCCAGACTATATTAGGGTAATTGAAGTCACCTAGTATGATGGTGTTTGGAGATACATTTATCCCCTCCAGTGTTTTCAGGAAAGCCATGTGAGGTTCCTGAGTTTGTGAGGGTGGCCTGTAACATGCTACAATTTGCAGAGCAGTCTTGCCTATGGTTAGTTGCACCTGGATGGTCTCCGATGCATCGTGCGTTGCCACCAGTCTTGAGGTGTGGGTGTCCTTGATGAATATGGATACCCCCCTCCTTTCTTGGTATTGTCCGCATTTTGGGGCCGGAACGCATGGTATGAGGTAAAACCTGTTAGTGCTGGGGTGCTCTCAGGAGCCTTGAACCAGGTTTCTGTCACAGCACAGACATCGATGTTCTCCATACTGAGAAGGGCCTCGAGTGCGTGCATTTTGAGATTTTGACTTCTGGCATTGAGCAGCATTACCCTTAGTTTTTTTCCTTTTTTGTGTTCTAGGGTGGTAGGTTTAGAATTTGAGCCTTGCCTAAAAAAGGCACTATGGGGGTGGCAAGAGCCTTTGCCAATATCCGGAATCCCAGGGGTGACAGGTGCAAGCCGTCCCTTGTGAAGCAGCGTGGCTTGTCCAGCATGTCATCCCAGGCAGGCAGACATTGGATCCCTTTTGAATGACACCAGAGTTTAAGCCAATTGTTAAAAGCTGATCATCTTATCTCTGTATTGTGGCATCATTCTTGGTGAAGGTAGGATACTGCTCAAGGTCAGGGTCATACCTGCCTGGGCTACATAATCAGAGAGCTCCTCAATGTCTCTTTTCATGTAGTCCAAGGAGGTACGTCTCAGGTCGTTTACACCACCGTGGACAATGACTGAGTCGTATTTGTACCTGTTGTTGAGAGACCTGAGTGCTTGCGTTATGTGGTGGATTCTAGCGCCCGACAGGCAGCTTACTGTAACTCTCTCCTTACTCAGTCTGGTGAGCGGGACGTCAGTGTGTCTGACTATGGAGTCACCAATGACTAGTGTGTCTGGCATTGTGTTTGGCCTTAAGGGCTGTGACTGTTTGACACTCTGACTGTGAGGTCTATGTGTTGCAGGTGTTGTGTTCTGAGATGGTGGTTGTTTGGGTGTCTGCTTTGGTGGCCTCTGCTGTTTTGGTAGATTTCTGATCAGAGCCTCCGAGTATGTCTTTGTGTGTTTATGTGTATGATTTGAGGTTGTGATGGTACTATGTGAGACTGGGTCTATAGTGTGTGTGGTAACCTTCTCCTCCTGTCTGGTCTTGCCAGTCCTAAGTTGAGAGAGCTCAGCCTCCAGTTTGGCCGTATAGTTGCATCTCTTGCATGTATTTGTGTTTTGTGGGAGGAGGAGAGGGTTGTCTGTGTACATGAGGCAATTGTAACATTGCCTCAATATTCCCAGGTTCACCAGCTGAGCAGGAGAGGATACTAGCAACTGATCCCTCGACATGCTAGAAGGAATAGACAAAAAAACTTTAAAAAGAGATTCCGAGGGATGTGGGTGTCCGAGAAATGGGGTTTTGCCTTTTTGGGGTACTATCTATAACAAGAGTGCTGTATCTCGGTGATAAGTACTGTAGGAGCAAGTGCTAGGTTTGACAGATACAGAATAGGCTACTCGGAGTTAGGTAGAGATGATCTTTTTAGTTATAGGATATGCTGATTAGATCAGTAGTATAGTTCGAGGAAGGTAGTTTTAAGGGAAAATTTGAAGAGTGGACTTTAGGTAGCCCTAATAGTTTAAATCTGCTTAACCGGCGCTGCCGCAGTGTGCAATATGGGTTTTATACTTACCAAGTTATTAAGTCCAGGGTGCCTATCTGCTTCTAATATAGTTATCCATTTATATTCTATTTCTAGCTTATTATTAACATCCCCACCCCTCATATCTCTGTGCAGAACCTGTAATACTTTAAATTTAAATATATGCGTTGGCCCCCTATCCTTATAATGTTTGGCTAATGCATCAGTTATAACCATTCTTCTTACATCTGATTATGAAGTATTACTCAAATTATATATTTTACTCTACAAACAAATATAAAACTTGTCATATGTAAGCTTACCTGGAAGCTGTTCCTGGGACATACTTGCCATCTCATCCACATCAGCACTGAAATCAAGCACACAGTGCACAGTCTCTACTGAGCTGTCAGGATATCTGACTGTGGACAGGAATTCCTTGTTTGGTGTCAGTGGGGGCATAGTAGCAGGACAACCTCCTGTAGCTAGCTGTTCTCAGGCAACTGCAGCTGCTCTCCTCCTGGCTGATAAAATAATATTGGTTGCCCAATTCCACACCTGTTCATAATTTCTGCTGCAACCTCCTACTGAATTGACATAATTGACTAATCGGTTCCAAATCTCTTTTCTAGCAGCCATATCCCCACATCCTCTCTCAAGCAGATAAACTCCATGTTGCCTCACAGCATATATAATCACCTCATTTTTCTGTGTTACTAAAAGGGACTTTCCATGAAAACAGGGAAGGATAAAACAGGCAAATATCATATAACTAATGTATTACTTACAAAAAATAATCAGCCTGTGTACCTTTTTTGTCAACATTATGCATTTGAAATATACTTTTCATTTAGTACAACTGAAGGTTAGTTTGTTGTCCCACAACACTCTCCCATGCAAATAAGGCATTTTACAAACCAGTAAATACCTCATAAGTAAAGTATTTATATGTTTCTCACAAAAATACCAGGATACATACACATTTCACCAGAAAAGCACTTGATACACACTTTTCTTCCTGGAACACAGAAAGGTAGGTGGCTCCCACACCCCCAAAACACCAAACAAATGAAGGTTTGTACTAATGAAAGAATACCACAGATGTAATGCACATGTGCTTTCCACACAATTATCAGGATGTGTTCACATTCACAGCAGAAAAATCAATTTATGAATACCAGTCACTTCTGACTGTGCCCACCACCCCTGTGGAGGTTGCCTTAGGCCATCTCAGAAGCATAACACCAGTGCCAGGGACATCTACACAACATTTATCTCCAGTAACATAGAATATTGTAAAACTCAAATTTTAAAAACAATAGTTGTGCTGAAAGTATATCCTGTCTATCTCTGAAACACAAATTCCTGCGTAAAACATCTACGTCAACAGTGAAGTATAAGAAGTACATACAGATAAAAGTTCCATTTTCTGCTGTGTATATAAATATATATATATATATATATATATATATATATATATATATATATATATATAAATACATTTGCAGCACTTTACCAAATTATGTACTTGAATAATTCAAGCATACCGTTGCGAAGTTAGAAGCCTTCTCTGCAGATAAATCACCTTCAAAGGAATACCAATATTATGTTTAGTCCAAATACACAAGTCTCCTCACCTTCAAGTTTTCTAGCTATATATTCACCTTTCTATAGTGTAGATTCAGCCCTCTGAGCACTGAACACATTAGAATTGCTGAATACAAAACTTTTGATTTTATGTAGCAGATATAAACATACTGCAGGCTATACACCATTGTGAGTTGCTTATGGCTTCAACTGTGAATGATTAGTGTGAGAAAGAAGGAAAACAATAGCAATTCAGTCTTTACTGCAGTGGGTGCATCAGTGAAGATACACTTATAAAATGTGGAAATAACTTCACAGAGTTTTTAAATGAAACAAAACACCACACATTTAGCATTTTTATCAATAATAGGAAAACTATTTTGCCTTTGCTGAACACTGTTGTTCACTCCCATGTATGTGTATCACACATTTAAATGGAAATAATAGAAATCCTCTATAGACTGCATGTCTGAAAATACAGCAAAGATAAATAAAGAATGAACACAATACACTAAAGACTGCATGCCTGAGAATACAGCAGATATAAGGAAAGAATGAACACTAAAATAAGACAGGTCTGCATTTTACAAATATATTCATAAATGCTTGTGTGATCACTGGTTGCACTAAATATGTAAGTCACACATGCACAACCGAGAATGTCCAAGTCTATGCCTTGTTCATAAGTTCATAGATCAGTACTAGGCTAACTGCCCTTGTGTGTCATTTTAAACCTAGCCAATTACCCCCAATCAAACCTTGCACCTTGTATCTGTAAGGTACACACCTTAACCATTATGCCAACCTCCCACCATTGTTAATACTGTAGAGGAAATGTGAACTGCTTGCATGTACACGATTTGATTGCTGGTGCAAAGCTTTGTCTGTGGCAAGGAGAGATACATTCAAACTTTGTTTTGTAATGTCACTACTCTGATAGTTCAACTCCAGAGCTGAGTAATTTTTTATTTATTTTATTTAACATATGCTTTCCAGGAAAGTCCAATTGGGACAGAGCCCATTTTCAGAGGAGGTCTAGGAGAAACACTCCAGATGCATGTCTTTGGAATGTGGGAGGAAACCCACGCAAACACAGGGAGAACATGCAGACTCTGCACAGAAGGCACCCCAGCCAAGATTGAACCAGAGAACCTCTTGCTGTGAGGCAAAATTGCTAACCACTGCACCAAGCACTGCCCCTAATGCTAACTGCTGCACCACTGCACTGCCCCCTATTAAGGTGTTGAACTTTTTTGTCTTTAATATTTGCCTGGCACATTGCCTAGCACAAACACAATCAAATGCATAAAAAGTTAAAAGTAATGTAAGTCGACTTAAGGAGCACAAAAATGCTTAGAGACATTGAGCAGTGGTCAGCACTTTGGATGATAAGGACAGCAGAAGTTATACCTGTGACCCAACTGTGTGTGTAGTGCAAAGTGTAAAGATGTTGAGGTACACAAAGGCGAAGACAAGTAGAATGTGGTTCAACTTTCACAGTATTATTTTACTAAGAAACAATCATAATGACTATTAACAGAAATAATTTATATTTGCTTTTGCCTGTGTCATTTGTGCATAGCTCACCAGTGTGTAAACAGGGTTCACTGAAGCAAAAAAAGAAACATTGTTACAGTGTAGTTACTACAAAAAAACTGATACATTTTTATATGATTTGCCTTCCTTCAAGCAAACAGGATAAGTGGTGTTACATGGCCATCAGCAGTCTGAACATTACCGATTGAAAAAATACACTTGCTACCTAGCATTCCATCTGGCACAAGGTATAAGTTTACAGCCAGAATCCAGGTAAGCCAGGGTTCTAATTCTACACACTCCACTTTTCATTAATGGTATCCCGCTGTAATTTATAACAGAGATAACAATATAAAGATAATTATACATGCCAATAAGCATGTATAAAAGGTTGATTGAGCATTCAACTGGTGTAATGTGACAATTATGGTTCTGTAATTAAAAATGTATTTTCTGACCTGGATGAACTTCATAGTTTACTGACAAACATCTACACACCTCCCATAACACAAGTATAGCTGTAAAATAATGTATTGTATAGTCTGAACCAGAACTCAAAAATCTGCTCTGAAAGTAATACAAAGATATGCATTTCCAGTATATTGTCACACATTACTCCTACATCATACCTGAGAATGCATAAGCCAGGACCTTGTCATGTCGCACACATACATGGTTAATTGAGTATAGCATCCCTCACTCTTTAGTTGTACATTATTAATGACAAGAGTTGGCAAACACTTCTGTATCAGTGAGGAAAAAACACCTATGTGGAAGTTTATATATCCTTTATTTTACATAGTCTTTAATGCCACATTGTATAAATTACTTTTATCAGTGTGTTAGGCCACACAAAATATGTGTCAAGCCATAAAATTGATCCCCCTAAATTAAGGTCTTGAAAGACAAGTCATTTAACATATCAGTGTTGACCACTGTACAAGCTGTTGTCAGGTCTGTCAGCATACATGGCATAAATTAATGCCAAATACTACATTATCCTTCCTATTTCATAAACTGCTTTCTTCTTTGTTTGGCAATATATTTCTTCACTTAACATCTGTCAAAACTTAGTTTGCATGGTTGCACGGGTTTGTATACTAGCTGTAAAATGCTGTATCATGAATTGGAGGGAAAACACTTTTACTGTTGTTGAAGGACCTGCGTAGACATGGCAGGAGCTGGGAAGTATTGGATTCAATTCAAGGCCCAAAGGTGGGGTGTGGAGGAGTCAAAAATATTCATTGCACTCTTCATAGAGTGCTACAGCCATAGGCTGCTGCAGGCGGACTATACTAGATCTCAGTATAAGGCTGAGGCCTGGAACAGTCTAGCCAAGGCTGTCACTAGTGTGACTGCCATTCCACCCACTGGATAATAGTGCAGGCATCATTACAATGACCTGAAATAGGACAAGGAGGCACACCTCGACCTGTGGCTGGATGAGTTTGGGACTGCTAACACCCCATAGTTATGTAAGTAAACAGATAAAGCAACTTTAAATGATATGGAAAGCTGTAGATAGCCAAGACTGATATGCATAATGCCTTCATGTCTCTTTTTCTCCTCTTTACAGGTGATCAGGAAATTTCATCCAACAGGGAGTTACATACTGAAAGATTAGAAAGACTCAGAGAAGCAAGGGGTATGCATGCAGCACAAATGAACATGATTGTTTTAAGATTATTGCTTTCCCATACGTTACTAGTAACGTAAGCATGCAGATCTTAACTGTAAAGGCAAGCATGCATATTTTCTTCTTTACCTCTAGTTATTGTATTAGACAATTATAATAGTGTATTGAGATTTGTTGCATTCAATTCCCACAAGTAACAAATACATTCAAATTAGAAAAATATCATTATTTAATTTTAATTCCATCAAAATTGGTTTTAATGCCATGGTTGTTAACTTAATCTATATTATCTTTAAAAGCATATATACACAATCTGCATATTTAAGGATCACTTGTTACAATTCACAGTCCTATTTTGGATTTGGAAGGCTGTATAGCTAATATAATAATAAAAGTATACTTAATTGTAATATGATGGTTCTAATCATCTTTCTTTTTTTTATTTTGTCTCACCTCTTATCTCTCTTTTTTAATTTTTTAAGTATGTTAAAATATCATTCTAATGTCATACATTTATGCCAACAAATAAAATCATTTTCAGCACAGGGAGGTAGGCCAAGCACTGTGACTTAGCTTGCCAACCCTCCACCAGCTGCTGCACCAACACCCAGCAAATCTGGGACCCAACATGGCAATACGGCATCCCCAGCTGCTGCATTACCTGGCCAATCAACATCAGGTAGCATTGCCCTGGCAGCTAGTGCACTGTTACCCTATGGGTGCAGGCGGGGATTACATCAACTGCCAGGACCTGCTAGGGATGGTACATGAGGTATTATAAACTGGCACTGGTGCATACCTCAAATGTCTGGAGAAGTTGCTACTTAGAATGCAGAAAAGGTACCCACATCAAGCAATCATACAGGAAGCTGAGGAACTAGTAACATTTCTGAGGGCGAGGACTAGATTCTCACTGCTCGCATGCCTGATGGACATAGGATTATAGGATTATAAAAAGTTACTAGGCTATTGGCCCTGAGGCCCTTACAAGCCTAGCCAAGAATTTCACCTAAGTTCTAACAAGTCAGCACCCTCTGTCACTGTCCAGCAGGGACACAGGTGGAATCCCAGGGGTGTATTTTTTGTTCCCCATCCAGTTATCCAGGGTGCACTTCAAAAGGGTTAATGATGTACAGTGGTCGACGCAGAGAGGGAGTCTATTCCACAAAAGGAGAACTCTCTGGGACACAAATCTGTCCTGCCAACAAGTCCTATTGATGTCACAGACCACGTTGAGGTCGCGCTTGTGGGTTACTCGAGTTGAGCTTGACTTGCAGATATGCAGCAGTCTCATCAAAGCGGGGTCTGAGGTTACTTTGTATGCCAGATGGAGGTCACCTCTGAGGTGTTTGTAGGAGACTGAGTAGAGGGACAGGGCCTTTAGCCTATCTGTGTAGGGTAGATGTTTGAAGCATGTGCCTCCAATTTCCAATACCTATCCCCAATCATGGTGTCCTGCAACCTGTTGTGTCTGTCACTATCCCTGTGTCTGTCTTGTTTGTCCTGTTTGTCTGCAGCTGCTTCCTCACTTACCATACCTACCTGACATTCCTGTCCATTTCCTAACATTCATCTCTTCTCTTCCTGAAATCAAAAAAAAAAAAAAGTGGGCACCAGTCCCACAAAAAAATTTGTCCCATACACAGATCTCAACTTTGCATATTTGTCGTCTCAATTCCTTTGATTTGATCCAATTGGCTATACAACATAATTGTATTGTTGTCACCCATCTGTGTTGTGGCGACAGCCCAAATTCATCCAGTTTTCTTTACATGTTCACATTACAGTGTTAAAGAAGTGGATAGCTATGGTTCATTCTTAATTCCCTCATGCAAATTCCTTAATTGCTCCTCCTTTGTTCTTCCCTGCTTGTTTCCCATTTCACCACTTTCCTATCTACCCTATTTTCACACCTTCAATCCAGTCAAAAAAATAGAATCACACACCAAACACATGGCCAGAAATACTCAAAAGAAAACCTGTCTTTTTGTCTACTGCATTTATAAAATGTTGGCATTGTGCACCAATGCTGAGTGATGGTGAATGGCTCTTCATGTCCTATGGCAAAACCTGATGAGTTTCTGCCCATTGGCTGCACTTGTCTGGTCATCTTCAAGCAATGCTGCTTAAACTCATTGTGCTAAGGTACACAAGAGTTAAAGCAGTGTAAAGATATTATGTTGAAACATTTACTCTGACAGTTATTTAGATTGCTGAATGTAACAAAATGCAAAGTACTATGTGGAGTGTTAACATAAATCACCGGTCAGAAGATTTTTTTTGACAATAGCGTCAAAGGTTCAATTCCAGAAGCATCTCTCATCATTTCTTAGTGTACTGATATATGTGTATTATATATTTAATCATTCACATATTAAAATTTGTAAAAGTCATGATTTTTCATGGAGATATAAGGATTACTACCTAAAAATGAGTGTCTGAAGTGACATCCATCCCCAGTAATATGTCATATTTAGCTAACCTTGTTCTGCTTGTCATAAGCCTGTTGTCCCTCTCCTAAGCCTTCTGTACCCCTGTGTCACTCACCTCATGCTACACCGGATGTAATGTTAATAGTGCCAAAAGACAAAAACATGACCATTAATGTGCCATTAAAAAACACTGCTAGATGTATGTTCATCTCTCCTTGTATTCATCCCATCTGTCTAACTCCTCTGCACGTGTGTTTGTAACTATTAGGCTGATGAATGGTGACTGCAGACTAACCTGACTGTGCTGATGGATAATACTAACATGTTATCTTAATTCGGTAGTTTATCACTGCTCATGTACTGTAGAATGTTTTTTGTGACATGTTCAGGTGATGATGAATTAAATCTTCATCTAATGTGATGTGCAAACTGTCCTTACTTTGACAAAGCATAGTGCACACAGTTTTCGAGATATACGGCCATACATAAATAGCATATCTGTTAAATCAGAAATAATAATTTCAAAGCATGTACCACCCCTTGTCATTTCTAGAAAGCTGTACACAAAATTAAATTATGATTTGCAGTGAGGCCTGCAAAACAGCTAATAGTTGTACAAATGTATAGAGGTAGGTATTAATGATAAAAATCGTGGATGACACATTCTTTACTGTAGTCATTCTTTGTCACATTTGCAGTAATTATCATATTTACGTAGGTCATGCCATCCTGACACCATCTGTAAAAAATATTGGATGTGCACTGGATTTGAACCCTGTCTCATCTGTGCTCTGACCAGGACCTCACTGCTCTTACAGTTGGTGTCACAGGGGACGCAAGGTAGCAGATGAATTTTTTACACTCACTTCTCTCCAGAATGCTGACAGCTGTGCATAACCTCTTAGCTTGTTTGTGCAAAGGAAGGCAAACCAATAGGAATATTAGTATTTTCCCATTTAAGCAGAGAACTGTGTTTGCTCTTCACTTAAATCCATGCAAACAGGGAAGACTATAAGCAACCGTTCTTAATGTCATAAAAGTTATGACACAACATTTTCAATACAAGCTACAGTATGAACAGCATAGTATCTGCCATTTATTTCTCCCATAGTATATATTCATTACTATTTCTCAAATTCAAGTTGTATGTGACTCTCGCATGCACAGACACTTTGCCATCATTCTCACAAATCGGTTCCTCAACGATGCACTATGTAAACAGGTGTTTGGCATATATTACTATGGTTATTGCCCGGTTAGCCTCCATGCCATCAAAAGGGATTGTTAGACACAGCAGAAGGGAAGGGGCTTATTTGCTGAAGACATACTTACTCAGACTCACGTGCCCTGCATCAATGCACTTGCAAATGATATCTCTGTAATAGGTCTAATGTCAAGTACACCACAAAAATACAGAGCACAACTACACTGCTACAGTTCTTATTGGTTTATACGGACACCAGCCATTGGTCATCACTGATCCAAACAAATTGATATTGTCTGAAAAATTTAGGAATGTAGGCATCAGTTCATCAGAATATGAACACACATACACTAACACTTGCATTCCTGCTGTTTCCAAAGTGTGTGTGTGTGTGTGTGTGTGTGTGTGTGTGTGTGTGTGTGTGTGTGTGTGTGTGTGTGTGTGTGTGTGTGTGTGTGTGTTTGTGTGTGTGTGACTGTGTGTATGTATACAACATACTGAGAAACAGGCACATGTATGTCTCACTTCTGAAATGTGCATTCATGACAGCTTATTTCATGTAGGTTAAGAAGATGACTTAGAATTTCGGAACATTGCAAGCACAAAAGCAAATCTGAAGTCCAGCCTTTGCACATATGTCTCATAACAGCATATGTTACCTGCAACATTAAGATGATGTCATCCTCTATAAGACCACTATGACAATGAAAAATAAGACTTCTGTGATGGCATAAATTTTAAGTATTGTGTTCTGCAGCTAAACTAACTAGTTAGGTAAAGTTCAAATTGCACAACAGTCAGCTTATGTGTGTGCATAGTCAGAAGAGTATAAGTCTATGTCCCAGTGTCATCACTCAAGTTTCAATCTTATTTCCAACATACACTGATGATGTCATCTGCTATAAAGTGTTCTCTGACAACATAAAAGTCAGACTTGTGCCGTGATGCTAGCATTAAATACTGTGTTTTCTAGCTTGTGTAGTTAGGTAGACAAGGGTTCTCATCTCACTGCAGTTAATTTGTGTATGAGTGTGGTTCAGTTAGCGTCTCCTTCTGGAGATCATTTTAGAGCACCATGTGAGAGACTCCCACTAGCATCTTCTTCTCACCAGACAATGATGATGTTATAGGTTCATAGGTTCATAGGTTCATATGTTCATAGGTAGGTACTAGGCTATTGGCCCTAGGTCTATACAAGCCTAGCCAAAAAGGTACCCTGGCTTTCGCCACCAAAGAAAATGATTTTCCTGTGCCGCTGTCAAGCAGAACCGCAGAAGTGATTCCCGGGGTGAATTTCCTATTACCCATCCAATCATCAAGATTTTTCTTGAAGAGTGCTAATGAGGAGCTCTGTTTGACATAGATAGGTAGTCTGTTCCAGAGTATGGGAAGTCTCTGGGACAGGAATCTATCCCTCCAGCATGTTCGGTTTATTGTGGTGACAAGGTTTAGGCCCCTAGAGCATGTAGCTCGGAGGGATTGGGATTTCTTTAAGTGGCGCATGTCCAACAGCTCTGGGTTTGACATAGCTTTGTATGTTAGGCAGAGATTGCCTCTGAGTAGGCGATATGCAACGGAGTAAAGCTGGAGTTTTTTGACACGGTCTGTGTAAGGCATCTGTTTGAGGCCAGTAATCCTCTTTGTGAGGTATTTTTGCGGCCTTTCCAGTTGTTGTAGATGTCTTGTGAGGTACATACCAAAAGGGGCGTTGTACTCTATAATGGGGCTAATGAGTGATGAGTAGAGGGGAACAATGACCTCTTTTTTTCTGGATGAGAAACCTTTTGTGATAAGTTGTGCCATGTAGAAGGATTTCCTGACCACTGTGGCGATGTGATTATCAAAGGAGAGACTACTGTCCACCTGTGTCCCAAGGACTCTTATCACACTTTCGGTGTTAAGTAGACTACCGCCTATGTGGTAGTTCATGGGTACAGAGTTTTTACCAAAGGGGATGACAATGCACTTTTTGGCACTGAGCTTGAGACCATGTCTTTGACACCAGGAATCTGTCTCAGTGAGGCCCTTTTGTAGGATGTCCACATTGTTAGGAGTTTTGATTATGGCTTCTAGTTTGCAGTCATCTGTGAATTTAGTTAGCCAAAGACCGTCTGTGTTAGCCTGTACTTCAGAGAAGTAGACACCAAACAGGAGAGGACCCAGGACTGAACCCTGTGGTACTCCACTTGTGACTGGTCTGAAGTCTGATTTGGAGTCTGCTACTTTCACAGTGTGGGTTCTGTCAGTAAGCCAGTTGGCAACCCCTCTTCTGACATAGGGATTTATACCTAGTTTAGTGAGTTTATCTATAATTCCAGAGTGGGGGATGGTGTCGAACACCTTGGCGAGATCTAGATAGGCTGTGTGAACCACCTTACCCTCATCTATGGCTTTGGTGACTACTTCAAAGAAGTCTATCAGGTTTAGGAGACATGATCTTCCTTTTACAAACCCAAACTGTGTGGGCTCCAGAGTTTGGAGATCTCTAATGTCTTTGTTTAGGAGTTCTATGATGATACGTTCCATGGCCTTGCAGACGAGGCTCGTCAGGCTAATGGGGCGGTAGTTCCCAGGGTCTGTTGTGGCCCCCCCTTTGTGGAGTGGGATAACTGTCACGGTGCGCCATTCAATGGGCACAAAGCCTAAGGTGAGGCTATGACTGAACATGGTACTTAAGTGGGGTGCCAGTTCATTCTGTGGTTCATGTAGAAGGCAGCCTGGGATGTTGTCAGGTCCCATGGATGCTGTGTTCTTGGCTTTGGAGAGTGAGGTTTTTACCTGTGCAGCCGTGATTACAGGAGCTTTGCATTCTTCCGGTATAGAGATGGGCCCTTTAAGGGGTGAGAGGGGGGTAAAGTTAGCACTGAACCTATCTGCCAGGATGTTGGCAATATCAGTTGGTTCTGTATATTTAGTGCCATTGTGCTGTAACTCAGAGCAGATCTGAGTGTTGCCATTGAGATTTTTGACATAGCTATAGAATGCTTTGTGGTTGTCTTTAGAATCAGTGGCAATTTTGTTTTAATAACTAGCTTTGGAGGATTTTATGAGGGATCTCAGCTTCTTACTGAAGCTGACCAGGGAGTTCCTCCAATAGTGGGAGTTTACTCTTTTTTGTAATAATTTCTTTCTTCTGTTGTAGAGTTTGTTTATGGCAGAAGACTACCAAATTGGCTTCCTTTTTTTGGAGGATAGCATCTTGGTTCTGTTAGGGATAGCATGATCCATGCACTCGTGTAAGTGCTTATAAAATGCATTTGTGTAGGATTCAGCAGTCGTACCTCTATTGTCCATCTGCATTGGTTGTCGTGAAGTTTGCCACTTCTGTCTTAAGAAGCGTGAAGTTGGCTTTGGAGACATTTTTTACGCTTGTTTTCCTAATGGGGGGTGGGAGCGGGATGTGGATGTCTAGGGTGATTAGCTTGTGGTTGGATCTGACCAACGAGGAGCTGACCTCTGGTGTGGAACACCGATCACCCATGTTGGTGATGACCAGGTTTAGGATATTGCTGCCCCTTGTGGGGGTGTGGATAAATTGATCCAAGGCATTGGAATTGATGATTTTCAGAAAACATTGAGCAAAAGAGTTGGTACATGAGTAGTTTTCCCAGTTAATGGTAGGGTAGTTGAAATCACCCATTATTAGAGTGTTGGGTTGTACCTTAATATTTTCCAGTGTATCAAGAAAAGAGGAGTGGGAATCCTGGGGCATGGTAGGGGATCTGTAGCAAGCTACAATCTGGATTGTGGTTTTGCCCAGAGTTAGTTGAACTTGGATAATCTCGGATGCATTATGCTGAGCAACTAGCTTGGAGGTGTGGATATCCTTAATGAATATGGACACACCTCCACCTTTAGTGTTTCGGTCCGGTTTGGTGGCCGAAAAGTGTGGTATGAATTATAGCCTGGTAATGCAGGGGTGCTCTCTGGAGCTTTGAACCAGGTCTCTGTCACTGCATAGATGTCAATGTTCTCCATTTTAAGGAGTGCCTCGAGTGAGTGCATTTTGAGGTTTAGACTTCTAGCATTGAGTGGCATTACCCTCAGATTTTGCTTGCTTGTACCTTTTATGGTAGTGAATTTGTCATTTGAACCTTGCCTAAAAAAGGCACTATAGGTGTGGAAAGAGCCTTTGCAAGTATCCGGAATCCCAAGGGCGACAGGTGCAGGCCATCTCTGGCAAAGCAGTGTGGTCTGTCGATCATGTCATCCCAGGCAGACAGATACTGGATTCCCTTATAATGACACCAGAAGCTTAGCCAATTGTTAAAGTCAATCATTTTGTCCTTGTACTGTGGTGTCATTCTGGGTGATGGCAGGATGCTACTCAGGGCTATGATCATACCGGCCTGGGCTACAAGATCAGAGAGCTTCTCCATGTCTCTTTTCATGTAGTCCAGGGAGGTATGTCTCAGGTCATTCACACCAACATGGACAATGGCAGAGTCATATTTGTACTTGTTGTGGAATGACCTGAGTGCGTGCATTATGTGGCAGATCCTGGCACCTGAAAGGCAGCCGACAGTAACTTTTTCCTTGTTTAGCCTGGTGAGTGGAACATCAGTGTGCCTGACTATAGAGTCCCCTATGACTAGAGTGTTGGGTACGTTATGCCTTATGGGCTGTAGTTGAGTGGCACACTGAGTATGTGGGCTATGTGTCATTTGGGTTGTGTTGGGGGTGGAGGTTGCTTGCATTTCTGCTCTGGAGGTCTCTCTTGTTTGGGCAGATTTGTACTGAGAGCCTCTGTGAATGTAGGTGTGTGTTTTGTGCTTCTGTGTGTGTGTTTTGGTGGTGTAGGTTTTGAGGTACTATGTGATGAGTGTGGTGCGGTGCAAGTGTTTACCTTCTCCTCTTGACTGTCTAGGCCAGTCTTTGGTGAAGAGAGCTTTGCTTCCAGTTTGGCTATATAAGTGCATCTCTCACATGTCATAGTGTTGGGTGGTAGGAGGAGAGGGTTGTCTGTGTACATGAGGCAATTGCTGATATGTCCCAAGATGCCCAGATTCATCAGGTAGACAGGAGAAAACACCGGGAGCTGACCTTTAGACATGCCTGAATAGGTGCTTATTTATTAAGTACTAAAAACTGCTTTCCTCTAGACAAGTGAGGAAAGTTGAGTGCTGTAGTAATCTGTCTTACAATGAGTTCTGAACAAGTGCTGAGATCAAAGAAACAGATGAGTGCTAAAACTAAAAAGCTGGCTAGTTGCAAGGGAAATTTTGAAGAACAGGCATTATGGCGCCAGGAATAGTTTAACCCCAGTTAAGTGGGGGGGGGGGCTTAGGAGCTCACAAACAGCCCTGGACACAGCAAATCCATATCTGACCTGCCACAGGAAAGGGGGGAAGAAAGCTTAGAATTTTTTTCCAGTAAAGTAGAAATGGAGAAAGTTGTAACATAAGTTAATTCAACATTAAGAATCTGAGAGGGTTAGCCTTCACAAATGTTCTCTATTAGATTGAGTGAAGTAATGACACTAGACTGGGAGGAGTGTCACAGATCAAATATACAGTATGGGTGGGCAACTGCAAAGCCACCAAGTATAAGAACACACAACACTAGGGAGGGTGGGCTGGAAAAATTACAGTTCCTAGCTGTAGCCACTAAATGAAAGTTTTAAGCAGATCAAGGAGCAGACTCGAGAATGCTTTTAACTGTAAACAGACAATGCACAGAAAAGCTCGGATAGAGCACTCACAAACAGAAAATACAACTCTCAGTATGAAAAAGCAGCTTACAGTTAAGTAATGTTAAAACAGTATAATACAGTACATAAATGCAGTGAAACAATAAAAAAAGCTTTATAACAGTGCAAAATGTAGGATATCAACTGTATAGCACAATTATAAGCATTTCAGAAGTGCAGTTCAGTGAAATAAGTGTAAGAAATAACTTATCCTGCTCTTGGAATCTTAAGGAATTTCCACTTATGCAATGCAATCCAGAGCCTGACAATACAAGAAGAACCTTTATAAGACACAGGGTTTATATAGCAGTAAGACTGGAAGAGTTGGAAGATCAGATTACTACTCAGCCCCTGCTATTACCCAATCACTCGTACTACGAAGGTCATGAGGCCTTGTTACTCTCAATAATAATGAAGACAATCAGCAGAAAATGGCTGCCAGAAACACAAGAAACTCAAACAAAACTACCAGTCTAGACAACAGGTTTCTATCAAGATTATGCCTCCTGAGTAGAACACAGAAACCTCACTTTAAAAGCATAGAAAGAACACCCACAAAGAGAAAATACAAGCCTCAGTATGAAAAAGCAGTTTACAATTTAGTAATTTAAATAAAAAATGCAATTATAGTAATGCACACTATTACAGTTCCTAGCTGTAGCCACTAAATGAAAGTTTTAAACAGATCAAGGAGCAGACTCAAGAACGCTTTTAACTGTAAACAGACAAAAATGCACAGAAAAGCTTGGATAGAGCACTCACAAACAGAAAATAAAACTCTCAGTATGAAAAAGCAGTTTACAGTTAAGTAATGTTAAAACAGTATAAAACAGTACATAAATGCAGTGAAACAATAAAAAAAGCTTTATAACAGTGCAAAATGTAAGAGATCAACTGTATACCACAATTATAAGTGTTTCAGAAGTGCAGTTCAGTGAAATAAGTGTAAGATGCTACAAGTGTTCTCTGACAATATGAAACTCAAACTTGTGCCATGGCACTAGCATTAAGTACTGTGTGTTATAGCTAGGTAGGGGTTTTAATCTCACTGCAGTCAACTTGTATGTGTGTTCATTCTAATGTCAATCTAGAGATAATTTTAAAATGGCATGTGAGACCACAGCTATGTCAATCATGCGTGCAAACATCTTCTTTTCAACCTACAATGATGATGTGATCCCCTATAAAGTGCACTCTGAAAGCATTACACTCAGATGTCTATATTGGCATGAACATTAATTACTGTGTTCTCTAGCCTGTGTATCTAAATAGTCTGTGGTTCTAATCTCATTGCAGACAACTTGTGTATGTGATCATTCAAATATGAGTGTGGAGACTCTTACACCAAGATGTAACTCCACATCTATGTCACACACTTCTCCCAACATCTTCTTTTCAGCATACAGAGATACTGTAATTCTCTATAAAGTGCATTGTGACAATGCAAAGTCAGACTTCTGTGGTGGTGCTACTGTTGAGTTGTATGAAAACAAATTTGTATATACACAAGCCCTATGTTCAAATCTGACCTCATTCAACTGCTGTGTGTGTGGATGTTGGTATATTACGGCCAGTATATGACCTTTTGAATCTCTTTTTATTTGAATCCCATTCAGTATAACCTTTAACATAGCCCCATGAATCTAACATCCTCCTTTTGCCCTCTGCAAACATAACAGCCTTTCTGCAGAACACTGGGGGATGTCATCATCTTAAGGATATGTACACACATCATGAAGCACTGCTCTTCCATGACCCTGTTCAAGCCATCTGCAGACCACTGGATGTGTGTGATTGATAATTCTGTCATGGGGTAGAGGTAGAATGTAATACAATCAAACACATACACACATACGCACATACCCATACTATCTTACATCATATAGATATATTAATTTTGGTTTAAAGGCTCGAATAATGCTATGATTTTATATGATGTCAGCTGTTAGCCTAATAATGTCCTGTGACCATACAAAGATTGCTGATTTACTAAGGCATGTGTTCTTGTAGTGTAGTATATTAACGTTCTACACATTTCGCATTTAACCATCACAGTGACACTTGCATACGGCACATGTGTGCATGTTTATACCTACCATCACAAAATGCTATGTGACATACAACAATATTACATCATACTTATTACATGGGCACATGCATCATGTTTCATCCACGTATTGTAATGCTGGTATATACACAAACATATAACCAGTTCAGATTCACTTTCAGTCTTGGGGAATTTATTCAATGCACAATTGTGTTGCTATTCACAAGGATTATTCAGGTGTTGCCCAGCAGCACTGTATAACTGCAAGCATTTGTGTCATTAACTGTTCTGCATGAACTATATCCACCTCATTTGAAATGTGGCCAAATATGGTGTCAGAGCACTCATACACACCTTTCCAATGGTAAACATATAGACATATGATGTTCAACTGATGTAATGACATGAAATAGGCAGAGATGTACAATTGTGTTAACAGTTCCATTGTATGTCATGTGATGCATACCCAAGGTTGTACTTGAAGGAGTTGTCACAAATCTTTTCTAAGTAAATACAGAATCTAAAGGGGAATATAGAGCTATGCACACAGATGGTTGTGGATGGCACTAACAATACTCATCCAGAGAGAATCCACAACCTGCAAGCTGACAGAGTTGGATCAAACATCACCACCGTGTCCCATTTGGTTGGCACCTAAAATATACATGCAAACACTACTTAGTATATTTTCTCAAGAGTGCAGACCATCTGTGTGCTCTCTAAGGCTAAAAACATGGCATCAATGAGCCTTAACAACATCCAAGGTTGCCTTATCATCAATAAATTAAAACATGACCTATCAGACACAGTTGGAGCATTACTTAACCACAGCCTCCAGACAGGCTATTTTCTGGCAGAATGGTGGACTGCAACAGTCATCTGTCTGAACAAGGGGTGACCATCACCCAACATAGGCAATTTTAGACACATAAGCCAGACTAGCCTCATCTCTAAGCCAATGGAAAGAATTATCATGGACCTTATCAACAACAACACAGGCAGTCTCCCAACTGTGTAACCAACTCATTTTTTGATTTGTGAAGGCTAGATCATGTCTGCTAATTCCAGATGACTTCTTTGAGAAGGTCACAAAGGCCATGGAAGAGGGAAAGAATGTGCATCCTACCTAACTTGACCTGGCTAGGCACTTGACACAATTCCACACTCAGGTATTACAACAAAACTGTCTCAACTGGCCATAAAACACTAAGTCATCAAGTCTGTAGCTTAATGGATTGCTAAAAGGACACATACTGTCAAAGTGCTTCAATTCACACCTAGCAAGAGACTAGTGACCAGTGCAGTATCACATGGTTTTGTTCTAGGGCAGCCTTTGTCAAAATAATTTTGAGTTGATTGCTGTTATGTTGATATACTGCAGAAAGTATTAATGCACACAAATGATTGGTGCCAGAGCCATGGAGACACACTAAATGATCAAAAAAGCAAAATTATTCCTTTCTGTAAAGCAAATTGTCAAGCTAAATGCTCTATCTACAGCACACCCCTACCCAGCAACAGTGAAAATAAATGAGCACAAAACGTGCATCTTCCTATTATCCAGGTTAACCAAGAGCACCCTAAGATTTTTAGGTACAGAGGAGAGGTGGATGGTAGTAACGGAATGTAAGTACTGTGGTATACTCATTACCGAACATCAACCCAGCCATTGGGAATGCACAAGCCAGTGCATTTCTTTGTGCCGGTCCCAAGCCCAGATAAATGGGGAGGGTTGCATCAGGAAGGGCATCCGGTGTAAAAGTTCACCAAATCATTCATGTAGACAGCAGTAAATATTTACATAACAGATTGGTCGAGGCCTGGGCTAACAATGACCGCCATCAGTACTGTTAGCCAACAGGGTGCTGGCAGAAATTGGGCTACTGTTGGTCGAAGGAGAAGAAGAGGGGGAAGGTATGGCCAAAGGCAGGAAGAGAGGAGAAAAGATAGGACTGTGTTAGTGAGGTTCAGAACTTTGAATGTTGGCAGTATGACTGGTATAGGGAGAGAGCTAGCCAATATGATGGACAGAAGGAAGGTTGGTATATTGTGTGTGCAAGAGACCAGCTGGAAGGGGAGTAAGACTAGGTATATCGGAGGTGGGTTCAAATTGATTTATCATGGTGTGGATGGGAGGAGAAATGGAGTAGGAGTTATCCTGAAGGAACAGTATGCTAAGAGTGTTTTGGAGGTGAAAAGAGTGTCGGATAGAGTGATGTTTATGAAGCTGGAAATTGATGATGTAATAATGAATGTTGCTAGTGCACATGCTCCACAAGTTGGGTGTGCGATGGATGAGAAAGAAAAATTTTGGAGTGAGTTGGATGAAGTGGTGATGACTGTACCCAAGGGTGAGAGAGTGGTGATTGGAGCTGATTTCAATGGGCATGTTGGTGAAGGGAGCAGAGGGGATGAGGAAGTGATAGGTAGGTATGGTGTTAAACAAAGGAATGCAGAAGGTCAGACGGTAGTGGATTTTGTGAATAGGATGGACATGGCTGTGGTGAATACATATTTTATTAAGAGGGAGGAGCATAGGGTGACATACAAGAGTGGAGGAAGATGCACACAGGTGGATTATATCTTATGTAGGAGGGCCAGTTTGAAGGATATTGTAGACTGTAAAGTGGTGAGCGAGGAAAGTGTAGCTAGGCAGCATAGGATGGTGGTTTGTAGGATGACATTGATGATCAAGAAGAGGAGGAGGAGTGTAAGGGCAGCACCAAAGATCAAATGGTGGAAATTGAAAAAGGGTAATTGTGAGGTGGAGTTCAGGGAAGAGTTAAGACAGGCACTGGGTGGCAGTGAAGAGTTACAAAATAGCTGGGTAACTACAGCAGAGTTAGTAAGGGAGATGGCTAGAAAGGTGCTTGGTATGAAATCTGGACAGAGGAAGGATGACAAGGAGACATGGTGGTGGAATGAGGAAGTACAGGAGAGTATATAGAGAAAGAGGTTGGCAAAGAAGATGTAAGATTGTCAGAGAGATGAAGAAAGTAGACAGGAATATAAGGAGATGAGATGCATGGCAAAGAGAGAGGTGGTGAAGGCTAAGGATAAGGCATATTTTTATTAACTGTTCTGCATGAACTATATCCACCTCATTTGTAATGTGGCCAAATATGGTGTCAGAGCACTCATACACACCTTTCCAATGGTAAACATACAGACATATGATGTGCAACTGATGTAATGACATGAAATAGGTAGAGATGTACAATTGTGTTAACAGTTCCATTGTATGTCATGTGATGCATACCCAAGGTTGTACTTGAAGGAGTTGTCACAAATCTTTTCTAAGTAAGTACAGAATCTAAAGGGGAATATAGAGCTATGCACACAGATGGTTGTGGATGGCACTAACAATACTCATCCAGAGACAAACCACAACCTGCAAGCTGACAGAGTTGGATCAAACTTCGTCACCCTGACCCATTTGGTTGGCACCTAAAATATACATGCAAACACTACTTAGTATATTTTCTCAAGAGTGCAGACTATCTGTGCGCTCTCTAAGGCTAAAAACATGGCATCAATGAGCCTTAACAATATCCAAGGTTGCCTTATCATCAATAAATTAAAACATGATCTATCAGACACAGTTGGAGCGTTACTTAACGACAGCCTCCAGACAGGCTATTTTCTGGCAGAATGGTGGACTGCAACAGTCATCTGTCCGAACAAGGGGTGACCATCACCTGACATAGGCAATTTTAGACACATAAGCCAGACTAGCCTCATCTGTAAGCCAATGGAAAGAATTATCATGGACATTATCAACAAGAACACAGGCAGTCACCCAACTGTGTAACCAAATCATTTTTAATTTGTTAAGGCTAGATCATGTCTGCTAATTCTAGATGACTTCTTTGAGAAGGTCACCAAGGCCATGGAAGAGGGAAAGAATGTGCATCCTTCCTAACTTGACCTGGCTAGGCACTTGACACAATTCCACACTCAGGTATTACAACAAAACTGTCTCAACTGGCCATAAAACACTAAGTCATCAAGTCTGTAGCTTAATGGATTGCCAAAAGGGCACATACTGTCAAAGTGCTTCAATTCACACCTAGCAAGAGACCAGTGACCAGTGCAGTATCACAGGGTTTTGTACTAGGGCAGCTTTTGTCAAAATTATTTTGAGATGACTGCTGTTATGTTGATATACTGCAGAAAGTATTAATGCACACAAATGATTTGTGCCAGAGCCATGGAGACACATTAAATGACCAAAAAAGCAAAATTATTCCTTTCTGTAAAGCAAATTTTCAAGCTAAATACTCTATCTACAGCACACCCCTGCCCAGCAACAGTGAAAATAAATAAGCACAAAAAGTGCATCTTCCTGTTATCCGGGTTAACCAAGAGCACCCTAAGATTTTTAGGTACAGAGGAGAGGTGGATGGTAGTAAAGGAATCTAAGTACTGTGGTATACTCATTACGAACATCAGCCCAGGCACTGGGGATGCACAAGCCAGTGCATTTCTTTGTGCCGGTCCCAAGCCCGGATAAATGGGGAGGGTTGCATCAGGAAGGGCATCCGGTGTAAAACTTCGCCAAATCATTCATGCAGACAGCAGTAAATATTTACATAACAGATTGGTCGAGGCCCAGGCTAACAATGACTGCCATCAGTACTGTTAGCCAACAGGGTGCTGGCAGAAATTGGGCTACTGTTGGTCGAAGGAGGAGAAGAGGGGGAATGTATGGCCGAAGGCAGGAAGAGAGGAGAAAAGCTAGGACTATGTTAGTGAGGTTCAGAACTTTGAATGTTGGCAGTATGACTGGTATAGGGAGAGAGCTAGCCAATATGATGGACAGAAGGAAGGTTGGTACATTGTGTGTGCAAGAGACCAGCTGGAAGGGGAGTAAGACTAGGTATATCAGAGGTGGGTTCAAATTGATTTATCATGGTGTGGATGGGAGGAGAAATGGCATATGAGTTATCCTGAAGGGACAGTACGCTAAGAGTGTTTTGGGGGTGAAAAGAGTGTCGGATAGCGTGATGTTTATGAAACTGGAAATTGATGATGTAATGATGAATGTTGTTAGTGCACATGCTCCACAAGTTGGGTGTGCGATGGATGAGAAAGAAAAATTTTGGAGTGAGTTGGATGAAGTGGTGATGACTGTACCCAAGGGTGAGAGAGTGTTGATTGGAGCAGATTTCAATGGGCATGTTGTTGAAGGGAACAGAGGGGATGAGGAAGTGATGGGTAGGTATGGTGTTAAGCAAAGGAATGCAGAAGGTCAGATGGTAGTGGATTTTGTGAGTAGGATGGACATGGCTGTGGTGAATACGTATTTTATCAAGAGGGAGGAGCATAGAGTGACATACAAGAGTGGAGGAAGATGCACACAGGTGGATTATATCTTATGTAGAAGGGCCAGTCTGAAGGAGATTGGAGACTGTAAAGTGGTAACCGGGGAAAGTGTAGCTAGGCAGCATATTTTGGTGGTTTGTAATATGACATTGGTGATCAAGAAGAGGAGTAGGAGTGTAAGGGCAGCACCAAGGATCAAATGGTGGATATTGAAAAAGGGTAATTGTGAGGTGGAGTTCAGGGAAGAGTTAAGACAGGCACTGGGTGGCAGTGAAGAGTTACCAAATAGCTGGGTAACTACAGCAGAGTTAGTAAGGGAGATGGCTAGAAAGGTGCTTGGTATGACATCTGGACAGAGGAAGGATGACAAGGAGGCATGGTGGTGGAATGAGGAAGTACAGGAGAGTATATAGAGAAAGAGATTGGCAAACAAGATGTAAGATTGTCAGAGAGATGAAGAAAGTAGACAGGAGTATAAGGAGATGAGATGCATGGCAAAGAGAGAGGTGGCAAAGGCTAAGGATAAGGCATATTTTATTAACTGTTCTGCATGAACTATATCCACCTCATTTGTAATGTGGCCAAATATGGTGTCAGAGCACTCATACACATCTTTCCAATGGTAAACATATAGACATATGATGTGCAACTGATGTAATGACATGAAATAGGTAGAGACGTACAATTGTGTTAACAGTTCCATTGTATGTCATGTGATGCATACCCAAGGTTGTACTTGAAGGAGTTGTCACAAATCTTTTCTAAGTAAGTACAGAATCTAAAGGGGAATATAGAGCTATGCACACAGATGGTTGTGGATGGCACTAACAATACTCATCCAGAGAGAATCCACAACCTGCAAGCTGACAGAGTTGGATCAAACTTCGTCACCCTGACCCATATGGTTGGCACCTAAAATATACATGCAAACACTACTTAGTATATTTTCTCAAGAGTGCAGACTATCTGTGCACTCTCTAAGGCTAAAAACATGGCATCAATGAGCCTTAACAACATCCAAGGTTGCCTTATCATCAATAAATTAAAACATGATCTATCAGACACAGTTGGAGCGTTACTTAACCACAGCCTCCAGACAGGCTATTTTCTGGCAGAATGGTGGACTGCAACAGTCATCTGTCCGAACCAGGGGTGACCATCATCCGACATAGGCAATTTTAGACACACAAGCCAGACTAGCCTCATCTCTAAGCCAATGGAAAGAATTATCATGGACCTTATCAACAACAACACAGGCAGTCTCCCAACTGTGTAACCAAATCATTTTTGATTTGTGAAGGCTAGATCATGACTGCTAATTCTAGATGACTTCTTTGAGAAGGTCACAAAGGCCATGGAAGAGGGAAAGATTGTGTATCCTTCCTAACTTGACCTGGCTGGGCACTTGACACAATTCCACACTCAGGTATTACAACAAAACTGTCTCAACTGGCCATAAAACACTAAGTCATCAAGTCTGTAGCTTAATGGATTGCCAAAAGGGCACATACTGTCAAAGTGCTTCAATTCACACCTAGCAAGAGACCAGTGACCAGTGCAGTATCACAGGGTTTTGTACTAGGGCAGCTTTTGTCAAAATTATTTTGAGATGACTGCTGCTATGTTGATATACTGCAGAAAGTATTAATGCACACAAATGATTTGTGCCAGAGCCATGGAGACACACTAAATGACCAAAAAAGCAAAATTATTCCTTTCTGTAAAGCAAATTTTCAAGCTAAATACTCTATTTACAGCACACCCCTGCCCAGCAACAGTGAAAATAAATGAGCACAAAAAGTGCATCTTCCTATTATCCGGGTTAACCAAGAGCACCCTAAGATTTTTAGGTACAGAGGAGTGGTGGACGGTAGTAAAGGAATGTAAGTATTGTGGTATACTCATTAGGAACATCAACCCAGGCACTGGGGATGCACAAGCCAGTGCATTTCTTTGTGCCGGTCCCAAGCCCGGATAAATGGGGAGGGTCGCGTCAGGAAGGGCATCCGGTGTAAAACTTCGCCAAATCATTCATGCAGACAGCAGTAAATATTTACATAACAGATTGGTCGAGGCCCAGGCTAACAATGACTGCCATCAGTAGTGTTAGCCAACAGGGTGCTGGCAGAAATTGGGCTACTGTTGGTTGAAGGAGGAGAAGAGGGGGAATGTATGGCCAAAGGCAGGAAGAGAGGAGAAAAGCTAGGACTATGTTAGCGAGGTTCAGAACTTTGAATGTTGACACTATGACTGGTATAGGGATAGAGCTAGCCAATATGATGGACAGAAGGAAGGTTGGTATATTGTGTGTGCAAGAGACCAGCTGGAAGGGGAGTAAGACTAGGTATATCAGAGGTGGGTTCAAATTGATTTTTCATGGTGTGGATCGGAGGAGAAATGGCGTATGAGTTATCCTGAAGGGACAGTATGCTAAGAGTGTTTTGGAGGTGAAAAGAGTGTCGGATAGAGTGATGTTTATGAAGCTGGAAATTGATGATGTAATGATGAATGTTGTTAGTGCACATGCTCCACAAGTTGGGTGTGTGATGGATGAGAAAGAAAAATTTTGGAGTGAGTTGGATGAAGTGGTGATGACTGTACCCAAGGGTGAGAGAGTGGTGATTGGAGCAGATTTCAATGGGCATGTTGGTGAAGGGATCAGAGGGGATGAGAAAGTGATGTGTAGGTATGGTGTTAAACAAAGGAATGTAGAACGTCAGATGGTAGTGGATTTTGCGAAAAGGATGGACATGGCTGTGGTGAATACGTATTTTATCAAGAGGGAGGAGCATAGAGTGACATACAAGAGTGGAGGAAGATGCACACAGGTGGATTATATCTTATGAAGAAAGGCCAGTCTGAAGGAGATTGGAGACTGTAAAGTCGTGACCGGGGAAAGTGTAGCTAGGCAGCATAGGATGGTGGTTTGTAGGATGACATTGGTGATCAAGAAGAGGAGGAGGAGTGTAAGGGCAGCACCAAGGTTCAAATGGTGGATATTGAAAAAGGGTAATTGTGAGGTGGAGTTCAGGGAAGAGTTAAGACAGGCACTGGGTGGCAGTGAAGAGTTACCGTATAGCTGGGTAACTACAGCAGAGTTAGTAAAGGAGATGGCTAGAAAACTGCTTGGTATCACATCTGGACAGAGGAAGGATGACAAGGAGACATGGTGGTGGAATGAGGAAGTAGAGGAGAGTATATGGAGAAAGAGGTTGGCAAAGAAGATGTAAGATTGTCAGCGAGATGAAGAAAGTAGACAGGAATATAAGGAGATGAGATGCATGGCAAAGAGAGAGGTGGCAAAGGCTAAGGATAAGGCATATTTTTATTTATTTATTTTATTTTATTTTACATTTGTTGACCGAGCTAGTCTATCTGGATACATTTCCATTTTGAGTAGAGACCCAGGGAGATAAGCTCCAAGATAGAACAATGAAATGAACACAATAACAAATAAGAAAACATTGAACAAAAAAAAAAAAAAAAGATGTGATATGAAGAGTTGTATGAAAGGTTGGTCACTAAGGAGGGAGAAAAGGACCTGTACCAATTGGCTAGACAGAGGGACTGAGCAAGGAAAGATGTGCAGCAGGTAAAGGTGATAAAGGATAATGAGGGAAACATGCTCACATGCGAGGAGAGTGTGTTGAGCAGATGGAAAGAGTACTATGAGGGGCTGATGAATGAAGAGAATGAGAGGGAGGTAAGGTATGATGATGTGCGGATAGTGAATCATGAAGTGCATGGGATTAGCAAGGAGGAAGTAAGGATAGCTATAATGAGGATGAAGAATGGAAAGGCTGTTGGTCCAGATGACATACCTGTGGAAGCTTGGAGGTATTTAGGTGAAATGGCAGTGTAGTTTCTAACCGGATTGTTTAATGAAATCAAAGTGAGAGGATGCCTGAAGAATGGAGAAAAAGTGTTTTGGTACCGATTTTTAAGAATAAGGGTGATGTGCTGAGCTGTACTAACTACAGAAGGATTAAATTGATCAGTCACAGCATGAAGTTATGGGAAAGAGTAGTGGAAGCTAGGTTAAGAAGGAACGTGATGATTAGTGATCAGCAGTATGATTTCTTGCCGGAAAAGAGCACTACAGATGCAATGTTTGCTCTGAGAGTGTTGATGGAGAAGTACAGAGAAGGTCAGAAGGAGTTGCATTGTGTCTTTGTGGACTTAGAGAAAGCATATGACAGGGTGCCTAGAGAGGAGTTGTGGTATTGTATGAGGAAGTCAGGAGTGTCAGAGAAGTATGTAAGAGTGGTAGAGGATATGTACGAGGTTAGTGTGACATCAGTGAGGTCTGCAGTGGGTGTGATGGATGCATTTAAGGTGCATGTGGGATTACATCAAGGATCAGCTCTGAGCCCTTTCTTATTTGCAGTGGTGATGGACAGGTTGACAGATGAGATCAGACAGGAGTCCCCGTGGACTATGATGTTTGCAGATGACATTGTGATCTGTAGTGAGAGTAGGGGACAGGTGGAGGGAGACCCTGGAGAGATGGAGATATGCTCTAGAGAGAAGAGGAATGAAGGTCAGCAGGACTAAGACAGAATATGGGTGTGTGAATGAGAGATAAAGGAATAGTGAAGATGCAGGGAGTAGAGGTGGCGAAGGTGGATGAGTTTAAGTACTTGGGATCAATAGTTCAGAGTAATGGTGAGTGTGGAAGAGAGGTGAAGAAGAGAGTACAAGCAGGATGGAGTGGGTGTAGAAGGGTGTCAGAAGTGATTTGTGACAGACGAGTACCAGTAAGAGTGAAAGGAAAGGTCTACAAAAGGGTAGTGAGGCCAGCCATGTTATATGGGTTGGAGACAGTGGCATTGACAAAAAGGCAGGAGTTAGAGCTGGATGTGGCAGAGTTAAAGATGTTAAGATTTGCACTGTGGTGTTACGAGGGTGGACAAGATTAGGAATAAGTATATTAGAGGGTCAGCGCAGGTTGGAAGGTTTGGAAACAAAGTCAGAGAGACAAGATTACATTGATTTGGACATGTGCTTAGGAGGGATGCAGAGTATATTGGGAAAAAGATGCTAAGGATGAAGCTACCAGGTAACAGAAAAAGAGGAAGGCCTAAGATAAGGTTTATGAATACAGTGAGAGAGGAGATGCAGGTGGTTGGTGTGACAGAACAAGATGCAGAGGACAGGAAGAAATGGAAACAGATGATCCGCTGTGGTGACCCCTAATGGGAAGAGCCAAAAGAAGATTGCCAGAGATGGCCTGCACCTGTCACCCTTAGCATTCCGGATACTGGCTAAGACTCTTGCCACCCCTACAGTGCCTTTTTTAGGCAAGGTTCAAATGACAAATTCACCACTGTAACAGCTACAAGCAAGCAAAATCTGAGGATAATGCTACTCAATGCTAGAAGTCTAAACCTCAAAATGCACTCACTCGAGGCACTCCTTAAAATGGAGAACATTGACATCTGTGCAGTGACAGAGACCTGGTTCAAAGCTCCAGAGAGCACCCCTGCATTACCAGGCTTCAATTCATACCGCACCCTTCAGCCACCTAACCCAGAAAGAAGCACTAAAGGCGGAGGCGTGTCCATATTCATTATGGATATCCACACCTCCAGGCTAGTTGCACAGCATAATGCATCCGAGATTATCCAAGTGCAACTAACTCTGGGCAAGACTGCAATCCAAATTGTAACTTGCTACATACCCCCCACCATGCCCCAGGATTCACACTTCTCATTTCTTGATACACTGGAAAGTATTAGGATACAACCCAACACCCTAATAATGGGCGATTTCAACTACCCCACCATTAACTGGGAAAACTACTCATGTACCAACTCTTTTGCTCAACGTTTTCTAGAATTCATAAATTCCAATGCCTTGGATCAACTTATTCACACCCCCACCAGTGGCAGCAATATCCTAGACCTGGTCATTACCAACATGGGAAACTGGTGTTCCACACCAGAGGTCAATTCCTCATTGGTCAGATCCAACCACAAGCTTATCAGCCTAGACATCCGCATCCCGCCCCCAGCCCCAATTAGGGAAACCATCGTAAAAAACTTCTCAAAAGCCAACTTCACACTTCTTAAGACAGAAGTGGCAAACTTCATGACACCCATGCAGACGGACAATAGAGGTATGACTGCCGAATCCTACACAAATGCACTTTATAAGCACTTACACGAGTGCATGGATCATGCTATCCCTAATAGAACCAATATGTTATCCTCCAAAAAAAGGAAGCCAATCTGGTGGTCCTCTGCCATAAACAAACTCTACAACAGAAGAAAGAAACTGTTGCAAAAAAGAGTAAAATCCCATGACTGGAGGAACTCCCTGGTCAACCTCAGTAAGAAGCTGAGATCCCTCATAAAATCCTCCAAAGCTAGTTACAAAAACAAAATTGCCACTGACTCTAAAGAAAACCACAAAGCAATCTATAGCTATGTCAAGAATCTAAATGGGAACACTCAGATCTGCTCTGAGTTACAGCATAATTGCACTAAATATACAGAACCAACTGATATTGCCAACATCCTAGCAGATAGGTTCAGTGCTAACTTTACCCCTCTCTCACCCCCTAGAGGGCCCATCTCTATACCGGAAGAATGCAAAGTTCCTATAATCACGGCTGCACAGGTAAAAAACACACTCTCCAAAGCCAAGAACACAGCATCCATGGGACCTGACAATAGCCCAGGCTGCGTTCTACACGAACTACAGAATGAACTGGCACCCTACCTAAGCACCATGTTCAATCATAGCCTCACCTCAGGCTTTGTACCCACTGAATGGTGCACCGTGAAAGTTATCCCACTCCACAAAGGGGGAGCCACGACGGACCCCGGGAACTACCGCCCCATTAGCCTGATGAGCCTGGTCTGCAAGGCCATGGAACTCATAAACAAAGACATTGGTAATCTCCAAACTCTGGACCCTACTCAGTTTGGATTTGTAAAAGGCAGATCATGCCTCCTAAACCTGATTGACTTCTTTGAAGCAGTCACCGAAGCCATAGATGAGGGCAAAACGGTCCACACAGCTTATCTAGATCTCGCCAAGGCTTTCGACACCATCCCCCACTCTGGAATTATAGATAAGCTCACTAAACTAGGTATAAATCCCTATGTCACAAGATGGGTTGCCAACTGGATCATGGACAGAACCCACACTGTGAAAGTAGCGGATTCCAAATCCAACATCAGACCAGTGACAAGTGGAGTACCACAGGGTTCAGTCCTGGGTCCTCTCCTGTTTGTTATCTACTTCTCTGAAGTGCAGGCCAACACAGAAGGTCTTTGGCTAACAAAGTTTGCAGATGACTGCAAACTAGGAGCCATAATCGAAACTCCTAACGATGTGGACAAACTACAAAAGGGCCTCACTGAGACAGATACCTGGTGTCAAAGCCATGGCCTGAAGCTCAATGCCAAAAATTGTATTGTCATCCCCTTTGGTAAAAACTCTGTACCCATGAACTACCACATAGCTGGTAGTCTACTTAATGCCGAAAATGTGATAAGAGACCTTGGGACACAGGTGGACAGTAGTCTCTTCTTTGTTAATCACATCGCCACAGTGGTCAGGAAATTCTTCTACTTGGCTCATCTCATCACAAAAGGATTCTCATCCAGAAAAAAGAGGTTATAGTTCCCCTCTACTCATCATTCATTAGACCCATTATAGAGTACAACGCCCCTTTTGGTATGTACCTCACAAGACATCTACAACAACTGGAAAGACCACAGAAATACCTCACAAAGACGATTACTGGCCTCAAACAGATGCCCTATGCAGACCGTCTCAAAAAGCTACAGCTTTACGCCATCGCATATTGCCTACTCAGGGACGATCTCTGCCTAACATACAAAGCTATGTCAAACCCAGTGCTGTTGGATATGCTCCACTTAAAGAAATCCCAATCCCTCTGAGCTACATGCTCTAGGGACCTTAACCTTGTCACCACAATAAACAGAACACGCTGGAGGGATAGATTCCTGTCCCAGAGACTTCCCATACTCTGGAACAGACTACCTATCTATGTCAAACAGAGCTGCTCATTAGCACTCTTCAAGAAAAATCTTGATGATTGGATGGGAAATGAGAAATTCACCCCGGGGATCACTTCTGTGGCTCTGCTCAACAGGGGCACAGGAAAATAATTTTCTTGGGTGGCGAAAGCCAGGGTATATTTTTTGGCTAGGGCCGATAGCCTAGTACCTACCTATTAATCTATGAACCTATGATGACTTATTACCGGACATCATCCCAAGATAATTGTGTCAAATTGTAAGCCACTTCTGGACAAGCTTGCAATTAAAGTGAAATGCTAGAAGCAGTAGTTCACTCATTTCCGCACCAAAGTGCTGATTAGGCTGCATAACTTCCGTAGATATATATATGTCCACCTGCCTGGAAAAATTCCAGAATCTGTCAGCTACTTATTTCTTTCTTTCTTTGGGATGTGGCACACCCCAGGGAAGACAGACAAAGACCGCATCTCCGAAAAAGTCGTGGGGGTAGGATTACCCATTTTAACAGAATATAGCCTAGCAGTAGCCAAAGCACAGTATCTTAGATCTGGACTACAGCCCTGTTTCATATGGCTTAAGTCAGAAGTAACCCTACTGGCTCATCCCTCTCCTTTGATTACATTCCCAGATGCCAACTATGTCTTGGATGCAGGAGGGTGGGAACATTGGACTGAAAAAGACCTTTTTAATGCATGAGACATACAACTCAATGGTATGATATGGGACAGAATCTGGCACTTCAAAAATATCATATTAATGGGAAACTCTTCTTCTGGGACAGTTGGCTGCAAGCTGACATATGGTTCATTAAAGACATATAGCATTTGCATAGAAACAAGTTCACTGACTTTAATAACCTCAAAACTAGATTTAAGGACGCCAAACTTTTGTGGTGGCAATATCCACAAATACAACATTTACTGGGAACAGTTAAGATGAAAGTGGATGCCTATACTGATCCCCTATTAATCATATGTAAAGGGAAGAAATGCCAAGTAGATATGCTAGGGTTAAATTAAAAAAACAAGTGGTTCTATAAGGCAAGTATACCAAAAGGATGTCAAAGATCATTAACACAACATGAGTCATGGCATTTGCTACTATCATCAGTACTCACATTACAGCACTAGCAAAAGACTCTCCAGACCCACTGCACTTCAACTCACTGTGTTTAGACTACTATATCAATGGCGGCAAATGCTCTCTGAAAATGCTTTTACACAGAGGACAAGTTGGCTCAGCAATCTGTTGGATATGTCATTCCATCAAAGCTACCTATTTCCATAAGATATGGGATTTCACAGAGATCAGGGGGGAAATGGCTAGTTATTATAGAGGCCATCCAATGGGCCACTAGCCAAATACTACCTGGCTCCAGTGCAGCTTGTACTCCATGAAACACCACATTCAATCTAGGCAATTGCTGTTGCACAGTATCACCATTTTGTACATCTCTAAATCATTCCACCATGTTCTTCTCTAACAATTGTATATTTCAAAGGGTTCCTTTGCATGCATGTTTTAATTTACATGTCTTTATGCACTGACTTCCGTGTCCTACAAATTAGATGTAGATGGCATCTTAAAATCACAGACATCCTGCTTATGCCCACTACCAGCACTATTTTTTTTAGGCTTATGGTGCTGAAATGGTGGCATGCACTGTGTTAGCTAGCTGTGTTAGGGTTGGATCTATCATCTTGCAGGTTTGGAATCAACCTATGGGACTTTGCAAGGTTACACTGAGGAGGGGGCACATGGCTGGAGCTCAAGAAATGTCTTCACCAAACACTAGGAGTGCAGGCCACATATTAGTATGCTATAATGATGGTGTGTCTACAGAGCTCAGTGCTGTCTGACATTGGACACTATGCTCATATTCACTGGGTCCAGACTCTCTCATGGCCACTGAAACTGTGATTAGGGGAGGCAGACTGTAGCATAGTTATAATGTGCCAGTATGGAAGCAGCATTTGCCACTAGTAACCTCAGTAGCAATATTGCTTCACTGTACTGCTGCTCTAGCTCACTATGCAGTTGGCACATGTCCAACTCCATGCCAAAAAGAACTGTGGTTAGCAGCTGCTTGTACCTGGATCGTCAACCTGTATATCTGATGGTTGATTTTAAGTGCTGCATAGATATCAGGATATCAGGAACAATACAATAACAATGGTATAAATGCAATCCCTGTGTCTTTCTCTTGGGAAACATGGCATTTATCAGAGGCTGATTCTGGTGTGGAAACTTGATTATCCCATATGGGACTGTCACTGACATGTGACATCTGGTGAGGTCATGCAGCAGCAGTGACCCACACAGGGGCTTCTATATCTATGGAAGTATGTGTTCCCTTCTCCAGGAGTGCTGCAGACAGTGAAATGTATTATCAGACTGCGACATGTCACCATCATCATCATCAGTAACAACAGCTCTGATGTTGTCCCACTGTGCTGGACCCTCCTCCAATAGAACTTGAGCATTCATGAATATATGACACCAGAATGAGCCCACTGATGTATGGTCCTGCTGTCTCCCTGAGGCATACACACTATGGCACATACTAAACACTGACATGTCTATAATACTTTGTACCACATAACTTTTTTGGGTAGAATAGTGCATATGCAGACCAGAGGTTCCTAAAAGACAAGAGGTGCGGGGTGACTAGAAGTCATATCCACTCCACTTCATAAATACATATGTTTGATATTCTAGTAGTATAGTGAATACTAACCTGATGCATCACCTAAAAATACACAGACACACAGGTATGAGATGTCATGTCTGCACCCATATCCAAACTATGACAGACTAGTCCTCCTGTCAAGTGACTGGCACCACAGACTCCTCAGCCATCAGTGTATGTAGTCCACCTCCTGTGGCACTCCTTCGACTATGATGCCCTGAGTCTTTTGTTTTACATGCGAGAACATATCTTTGACCCTCCTTCATATCTATTATGTTCTTCCATGGCACTGACATCCTACACAGTGCTCTGCAGTATCTGGCATAAAGCAGCTTTGACTAGCTGCTGCATGACAAGCATGTAGAGAGCCTCCAGTGACACATTCTTTTCCTTTCTTGTAAACGTCTCCAGGTGCTGAGTCCCTGGATGGTCATAAGAGTACAATAAGAGTATAATATACATAAGAGTATATACACCTGTGGACAGAACATATTTAGTGGGAGTGCATGCTCTCCTACACTTTGCATGTGTCACTGTTCATGGCTTTCTCTACTCTATCCACCAGGCTATTGCCTGCAATTACCATGTTTGTTCCACCCAATATGATAATTGTGCCCTGCTAGTATGTACACCAAGCCAGTCTTCCATAATATATATCACACAGTATCCCATGAAATGTCCTGTAGTCCCTGTATCCTGCAACAGGTGTACTCTACAGTGCCATGCAACTCTGGTGGCCCTGCAAGTCACATATGTCGGTGTCAAGGTACATCTGAACCTACACACTTTTGCATGACTATATGCTGTTACCACAACTGTGTCTGCTATATTTCAGGTGAAATGCCAACATATATCCCACCCTTGCATATGAGTCTGTTATACAAAATATACACTACCCCTCTATCCCCCTGACAGGCTAGAGAGACATTTCAGAGATGCAGCAGATGCATTCCCAGCCTAGTTTGCCTTCCATCTCTCTGTATTGCTCCATATATATATAGCATTAATATATATATATATATATATATATATATATATATATATATATATATATATATATATATATATATATATATATACATACACCAATAAAGTCCATTCCTATGTTTCACAGCAGTCCTGCACAAGATGATGGTGGTTGTTCATAGGTAGCTAACAAAGGGCACTTAGTGCAGCATGAATGTTAATGAAGCGAGATAACACAGATGCCAGTGAATTGCTTAGGCTGCAGACTGCCAAATGCATTCCTAGTGCCATGAGGCATATACATACTCTACAGCATGAGGCATGTGATGCACATTCACACAGCAGACAAGGGATCATGTACAGCAGTGTAAAACAGTGCAGTGCTAGACAGAGGTATAGCTGTCTCATCTGACACCCAGTGCCAGTCCCCAATTTGGCATCCCTCAACACTAAGCTAATGGATTAAAAAAAAAGTCTTCTCTCTAATTTGGTGCCACATCATCCATTCTGATATGAGAAGCAAATACAAAAAAAAAAGTTCATTCTCGGTGCTCACATTCATGCCCCCAACACCTTATGCCTGGGGCTGTAGTCCCCTTTACTCTATCTCAGTTACAGTTCTGGTGCCACATTGTATGCAACATGATTCTACACTTTGTGACTGTGCACATAGATCTGTGATATCACTCCTTGAGTAGACCTAAAGAGTGGCCATGGTCCCTTCCGCCAGAGAGAGAGAGAGAGAGACAGCGTCCATGCATTGTGAATATATCAGGGAGATCAAGGTTTTCCTAATTTCTGCAAAGGGACTTTAAGGAGATCTTGTTTGGGCAGTATAATGACCCCTTTAATAAGGCTGATGCTTGCTTTGACCTGTCACAGGAACTGTCCCAGCTTGGAAATGTTTGGCTCATACTTTTGGTCTGTTCCTCTTAACATTTATGGTTTTCTGGCAAATCAGTGAGAAATCAATTCAATAAATAATGACATTTAGGTTTCAGTGTTCTTATCTTTCAGGAAATGCATGGTAAAACAAAATATTTTATTCTAGCAATTTTGAAAGGTTATACAAGCAATGTTTAAAACATGTCCCTGATTTTGTGCCTTTGCTTTTGCCCCCCCCCCCCCCCCACACACACACACACAATAAATTTTGGCTTTTTTCTGATTTATTGTGCTGCAAAGTTGACAATATAGTTGAGTCTCAAGTGGATTTTACAAGGAGCTAAGAGCTTCAGAGGAACAGAAATTTAGTACTGTTTATACAAAGTCTGTTTGCATTGTGTTTAACACAACAGGTAGTATGCTTGCTTTTTGATGCAAAAGGCTGTGGGTTCTACTCCCACAGTATGTAGATTGTTGATATTCTGCTGTGTACTTTAAAGGGGTGGATGCTGCATGTTTGGCTCATATTTTTGGTCTGTTCCTCTTAAAATTTGTGGTTTTCTGGCAAATCAGTGAGAACTGAATTCACTAAATAATGACATCTAAGTTTCAGTCATCTTATCTTTCAGGAAATACATGTTAACACAAACCATTTTATTCTAGCAACTGTCTAAGGTTATACAAGTAATGTTAAAAATGTGTCCCTAGTTTTGTACCAGTTCTGTAACAGTAACAGTACTTGGAAGACATCTAGAGCCTGTTTACTGCATTTCCTGTGTTGCACTTAATTTAAAATATTTTTTTTTTCTAAAAACTGCATTTTACCTGATTTTGGCCTAGCACTCAAGTGTGGGGTCATTTATTGCACTGTTGTGATTATTTTACTGCTTGTGTATCTCAGCTACCTTTAAACTACAACAAAAAGAAAAAAAAATCTTGCTTTTTTCCCACTTTCTGAAAGTTAAGAAAGTTCAGTTACAGATTTGCTGTTCTGAACTGTTTGGAAGTTTCTAGAAGGCCAGTGCTTGCTTGGGCTAAAGGGAAGTCTCTGTGTTCACCAGTGGGAGTGGTTAACACTGAACAGCCTGCCTGCCCTGAAGGAGTGGTTACTACCTAGAAGCTGTAGTTTTATTGGCCATTTTGGGTCAATTCTAAACTCCTTGATCGCTCTCTCTCTTAAAACCCTACAACTCTCTTTTTGTGCAGTTTTGTGCACTGAGCAGCATCGGGCAGCGCCGCCTAAACAGGTTTAAACTATTCCAGGCTCCACAAAGTCTGCTCTTCACTTTTTCCCTTAGAACTGTTAAAACTCTTAAAGTAATCACTCTATTCTCCTTCTAAAGCCCTGCACTTGCTCAGCTCTTATAAGGAAACACTAACTAACTAAAGCACTACACCCTCCTTGACTTCTCATAAGTATTAGGCTCCCGATTGGTCCTTCCTGATCAAGTGAAAAATCAGTTCCCTTCCCTAATCTCATCAGTAAAAAAAAAGTTCCCTATACTAATCTGGTATGTCCAAGGGTCATTTTCAAGGTTACTCTCCAGTCCAGCTGGTGAATCTGGGAATTTTGAGGCAATGTTACAATTGTCTTATGTACACAGACAACTCTCTCTCCTTCCAACAAACTCTAATACATGTGAGAGATGCAGTTACACAGCCAAACTGGAGGCAGAGCTCTCTCAACCCAAGACTGGCACAGTCAGTCAGGAGGAAAAGGTAACCACCCACACCACAAATCCAGTCTCACACAGACCTATTGCATCTGCATACCCAACACCTAAACACACAAAAACATACCCGGAGGCTCTAAATAAAAATCTGCCTAAACAGCAAAGACGTCCTAAGCAGATATCCAAGCAACAGCCACCCCTCAACAGCACCCACGAATCACATATCTCACAAAATCAGTGAGCCTTACAGTCACAGCCCTTAAGGCCAAACAACACACCAAATACACTTGTTATAGGGGACTCTATTGTCCGGCACACTGACGTCCCGCTCACCAGACTGAACAAGGAGAAGGTCACTGTAATCTGCCTGTCGGGTGCCAGGATCCGCCACATAACGCAAGTACCCAGGTCACTCCAAAGCAAGTACAAGTATGACTCCGTCATTGTCCATGCTGGTGTGAATGACCTGAGACGTACCTCCCTGGACTACATGAAAAGAGACATAGAGGAGCTCTCTGACCATGTAGCCCAGGCTGGTATGACCCTGACCTTGAGTAGCATCTTGCCCTCACCAAGAATGATGCCACAGTATAAAGACAAAATGATCAGTTTCAACAACTGGCTAAAGTATTGGTGTCATTCAAAGGGGATCCAGTGTCTGTCAGCCTGGGATGACATGCTCGACAAGCCACGTTGCTTCGCTAGAGATGGCTTGCACCTGTCACCCTTAGGCTTTCGTATACTGGCCAAGGCTCTTGCCACCCCCATAGTGCCTTTTTTAGGCAAGGCTCAAAGGACAAACCCACCTTCCATAGAAAACCCAAGGAAAAAACTAAAGGTAATGCTACTCAATGCCAGAAGTCTAAACCTCAAGATGCATGCACTCGAGGCTCTCCTCAGTATGGAGAAAATTGATGTCTGTGCAGTAACAGGAACCTGGTTCAAGGCTCCTGAGAGCACCCCAGCACTACCAGGTTATAACTCATATCATGCGTTTCGGCCCCAAAACTCAGACTGAAGCACAAAAGGAGGGGGAGTATCTATATTCATCAAAGATACCTACACCTCCAGGTTAGTGGCACTGCACAAAGCATCAGAAACCATCCATGTGCAACTAACAGCGGGCAAAACTGCCTTTCAATTTGTAGCCTGCTACAGAACACCCTCCCTATTACAGGAACCCCACTTGGCATTCCTGAGAACACTGGAGAATATGAAGGTCTCTCCAGACACTATGTTATTGGGTGATTTCAACTACCCAAACATTGTGAAAACTACTCAAGCCCAAACACCCTCGCCCAACGGTTCCTTGAATTTATAAACTCTAACGCAATGGAAAAACTGGTCACCACTCCCACAAGAGGGAACAACATATTGGACCTGGTCATCACCAACATGGGGACTCTATGTTCCACACCAGAGGTAAACCCCTCATTGGTAAGATCAGACCATAAACAAATTTCCCTGGACATCCATATTCCGTCCCCACCCCCAGCCAAGGAAATCACTGTAAAGAATTTCTCAAAAGCCAACTTTGCACTTCTCAAGACTGAGGTGGAATCCTTCAAAGCCCCTGGGCCAGAGGATACTACAGCCCAATCCACAGAATCCTTTACAAATGCATTCTATGAGCACCTGCAGGAATGCATGGATCATGCTATCCCAAATAAAACCAAGACTCACTCCTCCAAAAACAGGAGACCAGTCTGGTGGACCCCGGCCATAAATAAACTATACAACAGAAGGAGGAAGCTACTACATAACAGAGCAAAATCCCAAAAAGGGAAGGCATGTCTGATCAGTATTAGCAAGAAACTTTGATCCCTCATAAAATCATCACAGGCCAGTTTCGAAAGAAAATTGCCCTAGACACTAAAGATAATCACAAGGCCTTCTTTAGTTATGTCAGGAACATGGGAGGAAACTCCCAGATATGCTCTGAATTGTTGCATAATGGTACAAAATATACCGAACCTACAGACATAGCCAACATCCTGCTAGACAGATTCAGTGCAAACTTCTCCCCCCCTTCCCTCTAAAGGAGCAAATGCCTATCCCAACTGAATGTAACCTCCCTGACATCACAGATGCACAGGTGAAAGATGCCCTCTCCAAAGCAAAAAACACAGCATCTATGGGACTGGACGGTGTCCCAGGCTGTATCTTACACGAGCTACAAGAAGAACTGAACCCTCACATTAAGTCACTGTTCAAACTTAGCCTTACTACAGGATATGTACCCAAAGAATGGCATACAGCTACAGTGGTCCCACTCCACAAAGGTGGCACCACAACGGACCCCGGAAACTATCGCCCCATAAGCCTGACTAGTCTAGTCTGTAAAGCTATGGAGCATATTATCATGGAACTCATAAACAAAGACATTGGGAGCCTCCAGACACTGGACCCTATCCAATTCGGCTTTGTTAAGGGCAGATCTTGCCTCTTAAACCTAGTTGATTTCTTTGAAACAGTTACCAAAGCCATAGATGAGGGCAAGGTAGTCCACACAGCCTACCTGGACCTCGCAAAAGCCTTCGACACAATACCCCACTCAGGCATCATAAATAAGCTTACCAGCTTAAATATCAACCCCTATATCACAAGATGGGTTGCAAACTGGCTCAGAGATAGAACCCAGATGGTCAGAATCGCAGGTGCCATGTCCGAATCCAAACTAGTTACAAGTGGCTCCCACATGGCTCAGTTCTGGGACCTCTCTTGTTCGGTATATACTTCTCTGAGGTTCAGGCTAACACTGGGGGATTATGGCTGACAAAGTTCGCAGATGACTGCAAACTGGGGGCCATAATCGAATCTCCAGCTGACACAAGCATCCTCCAAAAGGGTCTCACAGAGATGGATGCTTGGTGCCAGAGCCACAGCCTCAAGCTAAATGCTAAAAAGTGCATAGTCATCCCCTTTGGGAAAAACAAGGTACCACATAGGTGGTAATCCATTAAGTACGGAAGAAGTGATTAGAGATTTGGGGACCAAAGTAGATAGTAATCTCTCCTTTGATAATCACATTGCCAAAGTGGTTAGAAAGACATTCTATATAGCCCACCTCATCATGAAAGGGTTCGCATCTAGATCAAGAGAGGTCATTGTGCCCCTCTACTCGTCACTCATTAGGCCCATGATTGAGTACACTGCCCCTTTTGGGATGTCCCTTACCCGACACCTGCAGCAACTGGAGAGACCCCAGAAGTACCTCACCAAGAGGATCATGGGCTACAAACAGATGTCCTATGCAGCTCGACTAAAGAAACTTCAGCTCTATTCAGTTGCTTACCGCCTACTCAGAGGCGATCTATGCCTGAGGTATAAAGCCATGTCAAGCCCAGAATTAATGGACATGCTCCACCTCAAGAAATCCAAGTCCCTTAGAGCTACACGCTCCAGGCACCTAAACCTCAGCACAAAAATAAATAGGACATGCTGGAGGGACAGATTCATTTCCCAGAGGCTCCCCTCACTCTGGAATAGAATCTCAATTCATGTTAGACATAGCCCCTCGCTGACCCTCTTCAAGCGAAATCTGGACGCGTGGATGGGAAATCGCAAATTCACCCCTGGGATCTCTTCTGTGTCCCTGCTAGACAGAGGCACAGTAAACTAATCTTAAAAGGGTACCTTCTGTGACCTACTTTACAGAGGCACAGTAGGCTAATCTAATAGGGAGGCGGAAGCCAAATACACTCTGGCTAGGCTTATAAAGGCCCTAGGGCAGATAGCCTAGTATCTACCTATGAACCTATGAACCTATGTCCTCCCTCAATAAATTTTGGCTTTTTTTAGATTTATTGTGCTGCAAAGTTGACAGATATAGTTGAGTGTCAAGTGGATTTTACAAGAAGCTGAGAGCTTCAGGGGAAGAGAAGTTTGGTACTGCTTTTACCAAGCTTGCTTGCATTGTTAGTAGTACAACTATATTTCCTTTTGATGCAGAAGGATGTGGGTTCTACTTTCACAGTATGTAAATGGATTGCTGATAAGTGACTGTGTTGTACTGTAAAGGGGGTGGACGCTGCAGTCCTGAGAATGTCCTCTTTTGGACATGACACCTAGTAACTACACACCTGTTATCAGTTTGCCATCCATTTCCTATTGCAATATTACTAACATCATTTTTTTAATGTGACATAGACAATTTATTCTTCAAGGGCAGAAGGCACTTTATTTGTAAATGAAACAATGATATAAAGTTGTTTGCTAGCAGCAACATCTTAATTAGTTACAGATGTCTTTAATGTGGAATTATTTAGATGACTTTTACTTCTGCAGAGATTGTGCATATTTACTGATATTGGCAGATTGTAATGACAGAAGTCTGAGTAGACTTTTATGATCTATAATTATACTAATTTAGTGTTAGGGACTGTATATTTTGACCTTTTGTCTAGAGGAATGAAATACATTCCTACTACATGTTTTCACTTAGTTGATTGCTTAACTGAGATCAAAATATTTCTTAGAAACATAAATTTCACTATTATGTTTAAGGATAAGTTAGATGAGTCTCATGTAGGAAGAAAAAATACACTAAGGAAGACAAGTGTTTATGTACCCCCCATGCACCCTAGTGCATCTGTTTACAAAAAACTAGTTACAAGGGAGATTCATCAACTACAAAATAACATCAGAGCTAGAAAAATTAAAAGTAATTTATCTGACGATGAATCAAAATTACTCAAGGATCTCAAGGAGGATTTAAATATTTGAATAATGAAGCTGAATAAAGGGGGGAGAGTTGTCATGTATGATGCAATGTAATACACTAAGAAAATGTATGAAATTCTTCAGCAGTCAGGAAATTATGAAACTGTGTCTATCAATGAAATAAATATTGCATGCAAACGTATAGATATGTATATAGAAGAATTTTTGATAGACAATGGAATCACAGTAGACATATACAATTTTTTGAAGGGTGAATATCTGATTTTAGCGACTATAGTAGGTCTTCCTAAAATTCATAAAAGCACCATAGACCCCCCCCCCCCCTTTCGTCCTATCATTTCAGGAAGTCAATCTAAAACGTTTCCATTAGGTGTAGCAATAGACACATGGTTAAAACATTTGTATAGTAGGATTTCACATATGGTAAAGGATTCCTGGGCATTCTTGGGTAGTTTTACTACTGATGTATGGAAAGAAGGATTAATATATGTCACTACTGATGTAGTAGACCTTTTTTCATGTATCCCTATGCAGGAGGGATTGGAAACTTTTTGTAACAGCATCAGGAAACATGCTAATTTAGATTGGGATAAGGTGTGTCTAATACTGGAGTGTATGTCTATAGTGGTTGAACACAACTACATCCACTTTGAGAGTGAACATTACCGACAGACTAGGGGGGTAGCAATGGGGGCGGCATGCGCCCTCATGTTTGCCAACCTGGAAATGTTGGATTGGGAAGAATCTGTCCTTTTCAAAAGTGGATACTATAAGCACATAAGACATTACTCCAGATTTTTGGACGACATATTTATCCTATGGGATGGTACCCTTGAAAGTCTAGATACTTTTATTGAATATCTTAACAAAAGCAGTCATTTTTTGAGGTTTACATGCATGTGTAACAGTGAGGGGATTGCATATTTGGACACCTTCATTTCCAGTGGAGATAAGGGATTTAAATCAAGAATATTTTGTAAAAGTACCTTCTCCAATAGCTACCTTGAATATACAAGTAATCACCCTAGAAAATTGATGTATAACATTTTTAAGGAACAATGTATAAGAGCAGCTCATATGACTTCTATGTATATAGACATGATAGATGAGTTGGAATTTATCACCAGTTTATTTAGTGAAAGTGGATATCCTAAACATATGATGAATGATGTTAAGAAATATGTCATTAATGAATGGGGCAAGTGATGCCCCCCATTATTAGGTGTAAATAAAAGGGAGAATGATATCAGGTCTACAGAACCTACTAACGTAAGATATCAATGATCATGCATTCTTGAGTACGGTCCTTATGTTAACAAGGTCAAAGGAAATTTGACCAAGAACTTCAATGTAATGATGGCTGATAAGGAAATCAGTGCTACTATAGGTGAAAAGCCCAGCTTTGTGTATAAAACGGGTCGTAATTTAAAGATGTATTTAGAGCAAGGCAGAATAGGAAGTGAGTTGTCCATTAGCACTAAACACACAACCAAATGTGGTCATTGCAATGAATATCATGCTATAATGGAGGGGGAAGGAATGATATTAGATAATGTTAATAAGACTAGGATTAGTTTTAGGCAGGGTAACTGCAACTCTAAATTAGTGATATATATGGCAAAGTGTACTGTATGTACAGGATATTACATAGGAAAAACCAAAAGGAGTCTCAAAAAGAGAATTTATGATCATTTGTACAGTATCAGAAGAAGGGATAATAACAATGCCCTTTATAGGCATATTGAGAAGTGGGGGACCCCCATACATTCAAGTTTGCCATTTTAGAGAATGTTAAGATAAATCCTTGGGGAGGTAATTATAAGGCTGTATTGGGATATAAGGAAGTCTGGTGGCAAATATTTACAGATGCATCCACACCACATGGTCTTAATGACCACATTACAATTAAACCTATTTTAATTAAAAAACTGTAAATGAATGTATGGTAAGCTCATGTTCACATTTGGTTATACATGAATTGTTTACAGGGTGAACAATTTTAAATTATTATTAATTTTAGAGACATATATTATACCTATGTTTATTATTATTAATTGTGTATAAATTAGATAATACACACATGTATTAAATATGCACATTTTTATGTATTTTGTGGTGTGCACTGTGGAGTGTTAATTCCCAGTTGATTACAGGATTTTTGTCTTATATTAATAACATATATTTAGAATGCTAATGTAATACTACATTGTTCAGTTACTTAGTTATATTCTTAATATTTATATATACTTACTTTTTATTTTTTTACATATATATTTTTTACATATAAACATATATTTTTTTACATAAACAATTTTTTTACATAAATAATATTTAAAGTTAGTATATTAAGTTTGATTTGAGTGATTTATATACTATGGAGTTTGTGCAACTATTCAATTCATACAATTCCATGGGAAGTTTATATGGTGTAAGTTCTCTTTAAGGGAATTTTTTTTAAAAAATTACATTTTGGCACCAAAAAAGTATTTAACTGGTCTGCTGCTTTTTTTTTTAATTGTTCTGATGAAGCCCACATTGTGTGGGGGAAAGTGCTCAACCTTGTATGTAATAAAGAAGATTCTTTCAGTATTTTTGCTGAACTGCCTGTTTTGTCGTCTTTGGTAGAGTTCGTGACAGTCTGCGTTCGTATTTGGTGCATAGGCTTTTATGATGAAAATGTTCTGAATTGGGCAGTTTTGTCATTATTGTTTTATTGCATACTGGAAAAACGTTCAAAGCAATAAATTTAAAGCATGCTCTAACAAGTGTGCTGTATTAAACATACAATTAGGAAGGTGAATCAATGAACACATGTATGTTTGCATGGTCTTAAATATGAGTGCAAAGGACCTATGATTTGAAAAGAGCCCAAAGGTAAACTATATCTGCCACTGGCCAGATGCATTTTCTTTGAATGTGGATTGCAATGTAGTTTCAATAAATGTGAGTTTGAAGGGCAGGAAAGCTTAAATGCTAAGTCTGTTTTCATTGCAAGACTGTATTGCTTTGTTTAGCAGATGTCTATTGGTGTCTGTGCTCTAAAATTTAAAATAAAAGTTTTAAATGAAATCAAAATAATCATTGTAGAAGTAAAGCATAAAGCAAAATGCACATTACAGTGTTTATGGTAAATGGGGAGAAAGAGCCAAGTAATGGGACACTGGAATGGCTGCGGGGTGTGGCTATGTATGGGTGGGGCCATATGACTATGATTTTGTGAAGGGGAGGGGCAGCAAACTCAAAGACATTCCCAGGTGGCACAAACTCTAGCTATGCCATTGCTACTGCTCCCTTCCATACCAGGCCTTATCCTGCAGACATCCTGCCAACCACTAGATGCTAGCCATTGCTCTACAGTGTGTGCTACACCCTCATGTGCTCTGTTGTGTTACGACTTTGTAATGTTTGCTGTCCCTCCCCAGCACGTGGATGTTTTCAGCTGTCATCCTACTCTGAAGGGACATTACGTTTTAGCCCGGAGCATGGGGTTATTTGCTTATACTTCTGCATGCACTAGCATGGTTGACAAGTGCAGATGTCCCGTCTTTTGCACCTGTCACCTCATGTTGCTTTCCCTAGCCTGTCAGCTGTTGTGACTGTGCAGGGTGCCTGTGTTTAGGGAGTGCTGCCTATGCTGTATCAGTTTTGCACTTTTGGTGGTTGCAGTAACTGTAGAGTATGTCTGTATGTCACTGAAACTGATCACTGCCACATTAACTGTTTTTCATTTTTATTTCTCATGGGAAATTGACCTATAGCCTATATGTCTGAATTTGCTATACCCTCTTACCCTACCAGTATCTAGCTGTACTCTGAAACCTCTTTCCCAGTGATAAAGTATCTTAATCACACACTTAAGCTACATCACCCCTTTCACACCCCTGACTGCCTGCATTACCCCACCCCTACTATCCTTGTAACAACCTATCTTCACACTCATTTCCCTCCTTTCAGCCATCTATTCCATGCTATCCCAGCTAAATTCTGTCTCCACTCCTATCCCCATGCACAGCCACATATACCATTTTACATACTTGGCCCTGATTCTGAGCAAGGATGCTCATCTCCTAAAGGCTTATTATCTCCCTTTGTATTCATGACACCTTTAATATCAACCCCACCCTTTTGTCCCTACAACTGTTACCCGAAACCCCACAGACAATGAACCACCAGTTCTTGCTGTCTTCCTTAAGATCTGTTGCAAAGTTCTTACTTCATTCTACCCTAATGCCCTTATGTTCTGACACCCCATTTATTAAACTCTCTCATACTGTTCTCCTCACATCTCCCATACTATTTCTGCAGCATGTACCATAGCTCTGGAAAATAGTTTGTGTCAAATACCATAGATTCGTCCATCTCATTTATGTATGAAAAAATTATCACAGATCCCTTAATATTTTGCAGAATGTCCATGTTTCCATCCACTATACTTCGTCCTGTTCTAAACTTTCTTGCCGCATGTTTTTCTTACCTTACACATCCTGTCTCTTTCACTATTCTCCCCTAAAACTAGATAAATTCTGTGCACGTAGCCCTCCTTTCTACCAATCCACAGATAGAACTACCCTCCATTCCCTTCTCTCATCATTCATCCTTTAGAATTCACTAATTCTACTCTTATCATCATCTTTTACTTTTAAAACACATCATATAATAACATATTCCTTCAGCGACCCCTGCATGGCATCAGATCTTTTATATTCCCCTTCCTTTACACCTGTCATTAAAGCTAAGAGCATCATTGTATTGTTTTCAACTGTTTCACTAGTTTACAAATCTATTCACACACTTGTTACAGCTTTTTGTAAAACTTGTTGTATGCTCATTTATTTCATATGTTTATAAATGCTGCCATTTGGATATAAAATGTTTTTATTAAAAAATATATTAATGCATATGAATATAAAAAATTTGAACATTACAGCTCTCAGCATGTGATAAACAAGGCACAATTATGACAGGTTTGATTTATTGTTCAGAAAAAATGTAGAGTTATGGTCTGCTTGCGTATAGTTATAAAAAAAAACAGAATAGGCTTAAAATGAAAGAACACTAAAAGTTAAACGTAGGTACAAGGAGAGGTACTTAGTAAGGATTTGTAATTGAATCGTATTAACACATCTGCCTAAGTTTTTCTTTTTCCCTGCTTTAGCTTGGGGTTTTAGGGTTGTTTTTCTTTCAAGAGTGCAAGTTATTTCTGAAATGTTGGCACTTTTTGTGTAATAATATAATGACAGTTGACTTCTGTTTTTCTTTCTTTTATATGAGGGGGACTGGATGGCATAATGATTAAGCTGTTTACCTTACAGACGCAAGGTTTGATTCTCACGTAGGGTAATTGGCTAAGCCCAAAATGGCCCACACAAGCACCTAGCCTAGCACCAACCTATGAACCTCTGTGAATTAAGAGAAAAAATGCATTTGTGGTTAAAGTTAATTAATAATATGTGGTTGTGTAGCTTATGGGGAGGGGATTAAAAAGGGTTGTGTCTATTAAAATACCATGGGCAATTATCCGTACATTTGTATGATTTCTACATTTTTGAAACATTTTGAAGATAAAAATGCTTCTCATCTTTTAGATTTTCAGAAATGTTGACTCATTTTGTAAGTTTTTTTGATAAGTTCATTTTTTGTGTAGATATCTCCTATTTTTGGCATGTGATCTATTTGTTTTAACTTCAGAAAAATACAATTTATCAAGAGTTTGACAGTGAGCCTGGCGGTACTGTACTCACTGCTTCAAGGAGCAATTTCCCATACTATGTCTCTGTGCCTGTTAAGTAGCCAAGCTTTGATCTGGTGAATTTTATATAAGTGAATGTGAGATAATTTCAATTGCTTAGCTAAATCCAAATATCCTGTACATGCCGTCAGACCTTCACCTGTAGCAGCAGCTTCTTGTTGACAAATGCTAAGTTTAGAAAGCAGTGTTTTCCAGCACTAAACCATTCTGATCGTAATCTAGGAACAAGAAGCCTTATGTGCACTCTTCCCATTACCTTACAAAATATATATGGTAATCTGATATGCCAATAATTAACCTAATCTGAAGTCCTTGATCTACTGTATGAATTTCTACTATTTTTGCCTGGTTTGTGATAGATAGCCAGCTTTTAGCAATCTGTTTGTTTTTTAAAGTGCTGTAAGAGCTCTGACAAGGTTATTCAGAATTTTGAACAGGAACTTTCAAACAGTAGTATCAGGACTCACTGAACTAATATTCTTTATTTTATAAAAGGACAGTTTTACAATATCTTCAGTAACACGTGTGTTATCCTTACATTTTTACTATATTTCCCTCAGTTTAAAACTGCTGCAATTTCTGAGTACATTAAATATATCATTTGAGGCAGAATCTAATTCACTGTATTTTTTACAATATCACATTAAATACTTCTAAACTTTTATTTGTCTAATGTCACTGAAGATTTATTCTTGTTTTTGAGACTTGTAAATAGGTTTGGTCTATAGTTAATTTCTGCAAATGTCACATAAAAGTCTTTGTCTGCTTGTCTAGTTTTAGACTGTCTGAAGGCTCATGTTATTTTTACAAATTAAATCTATTAATATGAGGCTGGATTAGACATGGTTCACCCTGTTTCAGGACTGATTCATTTGTAGGTGTGTTTCTAAGCAGATTAGTTGAAAGATTGGAAGGAGAGTTTATGTTACAATACTAATCCAGGAAACATTGTAAACAGTACTAGTGAGCATGGAAGTGCCAGGATTAGTGAAAGACGATCATGGATGATAACTGGACAGGATTACCAGAAAGATAGGTTATAGTCAGAGATTAGTGCACAGAGTAGGAAATAAAGCCAATCATTGTGGACACTGACTTATTAAAACATGCCCAGCAAGTAACTGCAAAAAGATGGCACAATTAGAAAATAATGTGTGATAGCAAGAGGCAAAACTGGCCAATTAAGGACCACTATTGACAAGATATTGGATAGCCAGGGGATGATGAAAACCACTTCAGAAGAGAAAATTATAGGATTGTGCCCTCAATGATGTTAATTGTGTTTCTCAAGGTTTTTGGTGAAACCTTTTTAAAGTGCTGTCAGATCCCATAAAGATGTTATAAGAGTGAAAACATCCATGGTTGATTATACCTAAGGACTGAGATAATCAAATTAATTTAGCCTCACTCCCTTAGCAACTGAATGTCAATATCAGTGCTTGGAAACTACAGAATAAGCTCCAGTCCAAGGAGCTACAATAACATGGACAGCAGCAATCAGTAGATTGAAATCAGCAGTGTAGGCATCAGAAAGAGGCAGAGCCACAGCTCAATGAGATAAGAGAGAGGACTCCAGTGAAAGGCAATGATCAGGAAAGAAGAAGAAGAAGAAAGCATTGTGGGGTGCCAGATGAGGCAGATGTTCTTTGGCCCAAGAAGTGTGATTGAATGAAATCAGAAAGAAACGTTACCAAATTGCAAAAGTGGAAAGCAACAGACAAGAGGATTCTCACCATAATGAGACAGAAGGTATTGCCCACTGACGTAGAAAGAGCTGAAATGAAATGCAGATACAGAATGAAAGGTTAAAATATATTGGTCATATTCTGATGCCTCTTTGTTTTACAATTTCATTTCCATCTATCTGTATAAATGTTTTTGCAAAAAATGAAGATTATAATGTGGTCTTTTTTTTTTTTTTAAGTTTCTCTGTTGACTTGGGTTTTTCCTCTATGGCCACATCCATAAAATGATGTCATGGTAGGTAATGGACAATGATTTACATAAGCTGCAATGCATTATGGAAAAGAAAAAACTTACTTCTTTCGAAGACCACCTTCTTACTTACAGTGTGGTGTCACTATTACATTATCATGTGTTATCTCTCAATGTAAGATGTTCCACTTCACAAGACCTAGTTGATAACCTGTGTTTCAAGATGTAAGAAACTATTATTGATGTATTTAATATGGAAATACAGTAGTTTGTATAGTATTTCAGGTAGTGAGGCATTGTGGATTCAGTGTTTCATGATGTCAGAATGCAAGAATAACATACTTTTTGCATAAAATGCAGAATTTGGCATTCAGTATGGTAAGGTAGTTATACCCAAACCTGATGAGTTTGTTATTTACATTTGCCACTGAATATGACAAATAGACATAAAGTAGCTGAAATCTAAGTAAGAACTGGAATATCTGTGCTGGCTTTTGTACTAATTAAATTACATTTGATGTCCTTTTTCCATGTTGCTTACCTTTTTTCCATGAAATGAATATATGCTGAGACTGGGCAGATCAGCAGACTGATACAGCAGCACATGGCAATGCAGTAAACTGGGAGGAATATGAGGTGATGGCTAAGTGAACCTAGTGAGATGTGCCATCTAGGAGAATTTCCTTCTTTCCAGCATACAGGTAAGTTGCATTGTTAAAAAGCAGAATTGAAGGGCATTGGCTATAAGGTATCAAAACAGAAAGTAAAATGGAGTTTGATGGTTGAACGAAACATTTGGATATTTCATATGACTGAAGACTATAATCATTTGTATACAGCTCTTCATTTATTTATGTTATTCTTTTCTACAATTATATGTTTAAAAAATAGGGGTAGATAGGTATAAGGAGTCTCTCTCACTGTCTGGTATGCCATTTCAGTAATCTGAAACTGTATGGGAGACACGATGCAAGAATGAGTGGCAGGTTACAGATCTTAGGCTGTGATCGTGCAACAACTAAAGGCTTATAAAGATAGCTGGGCCACACTGGCAAGGAAGAAGAATTGAGACAGAATTGCCTTTCATACTTGAATGCAACATGATAAAGAACATAAAGAGAAAAGCTGTATAATTGCAAAATAGTATTGGAAAACTTGTTATGATTAGATGAATTCTGTTATACAAGAAAAGAGCCAGAGCTTAAGCAAATACCGAGGAACGATAAAGATTTATAAATGATAGGGTGCAGATAGAAATGACTACATAAGAAAACTGATGATGATGGAAGATGAATGAGATATTTATGAGATCAGAAATGGAGGAGGGAAAATGGATTCCAAAATGGAGGACAGCCTGGAAGCACACTAGCTGTGTAGCTCCTCAACTCTTAATCATTATCTGACCCTTTGCCGGCGTATCATTCAAAAAATATATCTTAAAACTCTAAGGATCAAGAAAAGAATACAAACATAATCTATCTTAACTAATATTTTTGGCAGAAATTTCATTTTTTGCACCAAAACTTTACTTACTGGATGCTGAACCCTAAACCACACAGTGTGGACACTTCCAGACACTGAGGCCTAAACAAAAGAAACAACAGAGGAGGAGAATTATGTGACATGGAATTAGCAAACTGAATTACATCCCATAATTTCAAGCAATTAATTCTGTAATTGAAATGGCTAATCAAGCAGACCAAATGGAAACATTAACTACTAAGACCAAACTGTCTCTGATAACTACTCCAGAAAAGGACACCTCTTCCAAACGGAAAAAAACTAGTAAGCCACAGCAAGAGGCCACAAAGTTAACCCTTAGATCAAAACAAGATCAGTTTCTAACAACTGAAGACCTCAACTCATTCACTCCAGAGCAGTTCAGAAATAGCTGCCTGCTTAACCACCATAGGAACAACAGTGAAGCCTGAGCTCATTTTCAGAAAATCCATTTCTAATACTATACAGAAAACAAATGTGCATAACTCTTTAACTATAAGAGCTAGACTAAAAATGTAAATGTGAAAGTTGCTCAGCAGACACTGACCTTTCCAGCAGTATAACTGTTGATAGTGCATATCAAAGTTATTATTAAATATTTGGCAAGGAATGCTGATATTGTGCATATTTTTTACCTTTTTGGAAAAGCAAAGCACAATATCTTGGTCAATGTGCCATGCAGACCCATACAATGTAATTTGTTAGAATGAACGTCAGCTTTAAAATTATGCCTTAACCATTACCGTGTGATGCTCCTTTATTGAGATATTCACAGAAATATGATTACTATATTATTTCTCATAATTGATAAATAAAGCATAATATCTCATTACCTGTAACAGACAGAGCCTGCGCATCTGAATGTCAGCTTCAAAATGATGAATCATTTGTGTGATTACCATGCTCCCTTGCAAAGATATGGGCATAATAATGAGAAGAATTGTAAATGCATAATTTTCATAATCATACAAGACTAAAACTTTGATATCTGTACATGTGTACAGTGCACAGACACAGTTCTTTTACCATGTTGTAAGGAGTAACTTCAAAATGAGGTATTACTTGGCACACTGACATGCTCCTTTGCAAAGTTATTTACCAAACTATGGAAAAAAATCATAATTTCCATAACTTAAGTATGAAACAAACTTTGATATCTGCACAAGAGTGCAACATACAGGCACAATTATTTTACCATGTTAGAACTATCAATACTGTCTTCAAAATGAGGTATTACTTGGTACACTGACATGCTCCCTTGCAAAGACATTTACCAAAATATGAAAAAAATCATAATTTCCATAACCTGAGTACTAACATATATGTATATATATGATATATGTACATGTCTACAGCATTCAGAAGCAGTTGTTTTACCATGTAGACACATATGATTGTAAATATACACATTCTTGGTGTAGACAACATACTGCTGAATGGATACATGTAAAGAGAAAAAGCAAGATAAGGACCGCCACTCCACTAATGAACCCAGGACAGGCATGGGACTTCAGTGGCAGGCAAGATCAGCTGATCTGTCCAATAGCTGTACAAGCTACCCACTCAGACAGATGACACCACTGCTGTCTCACAACCTCCTTCAGTGTCAGCAGTCTGCCTTACCTATGCCTTTCCTCTTTACATGTGTCCATTCAACAATGGACCTAAGGTATCAAGATCTGTATTAGTAAGCCCTTCCTGTCATCTAAACTCTACACATGCCTAATAAAAGTAGAATACAAAAAGAAGTATTGCAGGATGGTTACTGACATATTAGATTGTACGTGCAAGCACTCTCCTGAAACAGTTATTCTTTCTCACCATCTTCACCAGCTCCTTGCCACAGTTATTTGCCAAAATCAGAAAAATATATTCTACACAACACATTTCATAATAGAGTTTTACTTACCATACTGGTCCCTACTTGGTCATGGGTGTTTTCCATTCTTCTCACAAGCTGCATGTTACCAATCCTGCATAGCTCTCCTCACGCCATTCTGGAGGTCATTCAAGAACAACGCAATGACCTCCTCAGTTAGGTGAACATCTTCCGCGGTGATGTGGATAGAGATTGTAGATACACCGACCCTGTGCATCAGCCATGCATGAACCCATTCTGTAAATGTCTGGCCTTGTGAGCTGCCCGTTGACTGTTTGCTGTTTTCCATATCTGTCAAGGAATTATATCAGACCACACAAAATGACAATGGCCACCATGACTGCAGGTGTTCAAAAGTTGCTGTGATTTGAAACTGTAGCCTTCCGAGTGCTTAACTGATGACATTATTCTGTTCAATGTGCAGCACAAGAATGTCGGGCTCAGGGTAGATGGAACACTTCTCTTCCAACAACTGCAGTACTCCACTCCAATGCATACCTCTTCTTGCAATCCAGTATACCTTCACGCTGGATGTGGGGAAGCTCAAGTTGTACTGGTTTTCAGTTATGAAGGCATGGCTGGCAGCCCAGTGAATGTAGGAATGGCCACATACCCACACTCTCACTTGTCTCTCTCCTGCTCGTGAAGCCATGTCAGTGTCAGTAGGTGGACGAACCTGCACAGGAAAGAAAATGCAAGCAGATTACTACTGATGTTTGACAGATGTATTGGAAGACTACACATATATGTATATCGGGTCTATATTAGAATATCGAAAGATGTAAACACAGAATGTTTAAATGTCAAACTGTATTCAGCGAAAGCTGAAAATATCGAAGCAACAGAAAACCAAATTTTTTCCTAGGGAAAGAATTTGGTTGTCCATTTCTGTTGCTTCGGTATTTTCAGCACTGTGGTGGAAAGTTACAGGTTGGGTTTAGGTAAGTGTGCGATTGAGTGTGGATTAGATTAGTTAGGGTTAGGGTGCGGGTTAGGTATGTGTGTGATTATGTGGACGTGAGGGTTAGAGTGGGTTAGGTGAGTTAGGGTTAGGCACAGGACAGGTAAGTGTGCGATTGTGTGGACGTGAGGGTTAGGGCGGGGTAGGTGAGTTAGGGTTAGGGCGTGGGTGAGGTGAGTGTGCGATAGTGACGGACCTTAGGGTTAGGGTTTGGGTTAAGGTAAGTGGATAGTTAGTGGTGTGTGTATAGTTTAGTGTAGGGTTAGGTGTAAGATTTTAGGTGTATGTGTGTGGATGGCTGTTTGTTTGGTGTGCTTGTGTTGTGTGTATGTGTTTTGGAACAGCAATTTTTTTTTCCCTAGGAAAAAATTTGCTGTTCTGTATGTTCGTTGTTTTCAGCTTTCGCTGAATACAGTTCGACATTTAAGCATTCAGTGTTTACATCTTTCGATATTCTAATATAGACCCATGTATATCAATAGCATTGCCTGGTTAGCTCATCCTAATCTTGACTCCTATCCACAGTAGCATTATTTCTTTGATAAGGTACATAACTGGTGATGATGATGCAGAGGCATAAGAACTTGGTCGGTAACTGACAAGGGGCACAATCACCAAAATGACATGTTTCAGCAAACGACCCATCAGTAGCACTCCCTAGTATGTGCAATCGCCAAATGAAGCAGTCACCCAAGCGACCCCTTGAATAAAATGTTGATATATGCACAAGCACTAGAATGAAGTATTTCCCAAATGAACATCCAGTCACATTTCCTGCCATGTACACGCACCAAAATAAAACATACATGCACGACTTTGAATAGCTGATTGCAAAGTGAAGTAAGAGGTCTGGCAAGATATATAGACGTATCTCTCTCTCTCTCTCTCTCTCTATATATATATATATATATATATATATAGATATATATACATACATATACACATATATTTTTATATATGCATCTCTCTCTCTCTCACACTATATATATATATATATATATATATATATATATATATATATATATATATATATATATATATAAATATATATATATATGTATATATATATATATATATATATATATATATATATATATATATATATATATATATAGATAGATATATATACACACACATATATACACACATACACACACATATACATGTGTTGGAACAATGTAATAATGTGCACGTACATTATGTACATACATATATATCCATATGCACATATGCACAGATATATATATATATATATATATATATATATATATACACACACACACACACACACACACACACACACACACACACACACACACACACACACACAAAGAAAAAAATCAGGGGTTTTGGAGGGTAGGTCATTGATGAAGAATGAGGGGGGTGGCTTGCAATGACTCCAGCAGAAAAAAAAAATCTGGCTTGTGCATTCATCAAATTGATAACGACTTCTACTTATGTGAATAACAGTGACAGAGACTTTTACCAGAAAAGTGATAATGACTCACTGCACTTATTGCTAATGTGATAATGACCTGCCTTTCATTACTGCAAAGTTATGCATGCTGAGATACAAGTGATAACTGCTGCACATAACCTGTTGAGTAGGCATTCATTATATTACCTTGTGCAGCTGTTATGTAACACAGACTCATTATCTGTAAGGATAACATTTCCTAGTATGTGCAACCGCCAGCATGAACACTTCAGCCAAGCAACCCCTTCAGTAAAATGTTGAGGTATGCACGATCACCAAAATTAAACACTTCCCCAAACAAAACGTCTATAACATTTCCTAGTATGTACAACCACAAAAATGAAGCATTCACTCAAGCGACCCCTTCAATATAATGTATGCAAAGGCACCGGAATGAAAGATGTCCCGACACAACTGTTCACTAACATTTCCTGGTATGTACAAGCACCAAAATGAAACATTTAGAAATGAACCCCTAATGTTCTGGTGGAAAATTGCATCACATTATCTGTTGAGTAGACATTCATTATATACCTGGTACAGGTGTAATGGAAGACAGAATCATTACCATCTATTAGGACAAAGACCAGAGTAATTCAGTCAAAGTAGTACAGCAGTTATATCTTACAGAGCATTAGATATGCCATGGAACACAGAAAAGACAGTCAAAAGTGGAAAAAATATGGGACAACAGTGATGTTGCAAAGAACTGGACGTCCCCCCAAAGTTGATGAAAAGACAGGATGAAAACTGGTCAGGGAGGCTGCCAAGAAACCTATGGCAACACTAAAGGAGTTCCAGGATTTTCTGGCAAGTATTAGTTGTGTATTCCATGTGACAACAATCTGCCGTAATCTCCATATGTCTGGACTATGGGGTAGGATTTTTAGATGTCCAAGATCCCTGGTCTAGGATGTTTAACAACATCTATACAAGTCTACAATCACAAGCTGGCATAATCTTGCTTTTCAGAACCCTGAAAACACAGACCTGCTAGATCATGCCCCTTTCTAAGTTTTAAGGATTCCCTGAGGTTTTATTAGTGCCTGAACGATTTTCTTTCAGTAACAACTACAGATATATAGTGTCTGCCACCACTTGTTGCAGTTTATCATTACTGGACTTTGATCAGAATTCCATTCTCATTCATAACTAAAGCCCTTCTCTTACTGTCTATGTACAAATGTTCACATATACTTGTTGCAGCCTTTGTGACATCACTCTCCAGCCTGCAAATAAAATAATAAACACAGTTTGTACTTGTATTATTGGGTCCCTGTACATATACTGTGACAACACTCACTGCAAACATCAGGTGATGCTCATTTCCCATCTTACGTTTCAGCACCTCTAGCAATTTCATACAGTATGAGGAGAGGATGCTACCTCTATGCTAGCCACTGTTGAAGATGTCCTCTCCATAATGCTAAGGAGTACTCTCTGCTCTCCTTCACCCAACAGTTTGATCGTATCTGCTGTGATCTCATCACAGTCTACTTCTTTCACCGACTTCCTTTTCCTTTGTGCTCTTCTTACTTTGCTATTATGACTGCTTCATTAGCCTCCATTAGTCAACTAGTATTCCTTCTTAGCCAAGCCCTTTTCTACCTCCAACTTTTTTATAGCCATAAAAGATGCAAAACAGTTTAAAAGTAAGACAATAGCCACAATAGTTTAAGTAAACATTTAGATTTTAATCACAAACTTCCAGTTACAAAATAACTTCAAAACTTTAAAAAGGAGACCCAAAATATCAATTAATGCACAAGTATGCTGCTGTAAACTGTGCAAATTATCTCCCTGGGAAATCACAAGGCACCTCACGTGTTCCACACTTTCCCAAATTGTTAGAAGTGATTGGCTGTCATTTAGGCAACTGCCAATGTCTGCAAAAAAAAAAAAAAACTGAAAACCTATGTGGAAGCATCAACCAACTCTTACTCCTATATCACTCAAAAAAATCACATTTCCTAAACAAATGGAAATAATACATGACCTCATTAATATGCATTGGAAAATGATTGCATTAGCACTACCTATCATGTGTTGTGGCGATTTTAATTTAAGAAATAGCCCGCACAGCACAGGACCCGGGTATAGTAGAAAAACTGTAGAATACCAGTGGTCACGAAAACAAGTTCAAGTAAATCCACTTGAAGCGTGTTGTAATAAACAAAACAGATTTATTCACCAATATTAAATATCAAACTTTATTGGTGAATAAAGCTGTGTTTTGTTTATTACAACATGCTTCAAGTGGATTTATTTGAACTTGTTTTCGTGACCACTGGTATTCTACAGTTTTTCTACTATACCCGGGTCCTGTGCTGTGCGGGCTATTTCTTGTTCTTGGTACTACAATTCCTCTGGTGTTCTGCAATTTTAATTAAAGACTCTGCATCTAAAAGTGGACCAATACAGTAAAACTACCAATGTATTTTCTTAAAAGCAAAATGGGAATTGCATCACCCACTCAGCCAGAGCAAAGACCTTATCAATCACTGCAATGCTCACAAACACTAGTATACTTAAAGCAGTGATGGAAAAAAGTGCCATCTCAACAAACATACACCTTGCAGCAACTATGCCAAAATTGTTTTTACAAGGCACACAGCTATACGTTTTGCATTACAAACACAATGGAACATATTTACAGCATCTTTTTACTTTTCCCCCAACAACATCCTATTAGTCTGAGGTGGATATTAAACAGCATACTCAACCAGTTACATTACTGCCATAAGACATACTTATCAGAGCTACCTATGCACATTATAAAACCATTCAAAAGCTTTCATAGGGAAACTTTTCAGCTGCATATTTCACCAACATTCCCAGCTGCATAAAAACACTTCTCGGGCTACTGTCACACAACACTTAGGTAGATTCAAAAATTTTCATACAAAGAAATGGTATTTAGCGGTTACTTCAACATTGAAAGACAAGCTTTCCAAGCCTGTCTTCTACAGTTTGCACACCCCAAAGTAACTCTGCTGATGACAAAGTAACCTCTTAGACCCTAGAACTAACAATGAAATAAAAAAAGACATGAAATGTTGGTGTATAAAATTTATGCAGCCCTGGTAATAAAAACTGACCGTGTTATTGATACAGTGGCCACTACAAAAAAGCCCACTTAATAGCCACAGTATTCCTATATTACCAGCAATAAGAAACATCTAAGAGAGCCCCCTGATTTAACTTTTTTTAAGTACATACAAATTGTGAGATGTAAATGTAGAAACAGCTGGTCATGTCTCAGTCCAATTAATAAAATACACTAATATATGTACGAGAAGCAAGTCAGTTCAGAGAACCACATGCAATGAATGGACTTAAGTGACATCAAACCTCAAAAAGGTAGTAAACAAAACACTGATAAGTGCTTTTACAATAATGGCGCATATAAACACCTCCACCCCCATTCGCTACAAAAAAAGAACAGGATAGTTTTCAGTTTGTCAGGCTGAAAGTGCAATTACATTTTATAGCCTTTGCTTGCATAACCTTATATAAGGCATGATTTACTGCAGTGGTAGTGCTGCGGTAGCATTGTCACCTCACAGTAAGACGTTGTCCTGTTCGATTCTCAGCTAGATCGTCTTCAGTGTGGAGACATGAATGAATGGGCGTACCTTCGTTGAAGGTTGTGCATCAGGGCCAGCAACTCGGCATGTAAAAATCTACTGCCAATCATTAGCAGACCGGAGTTCCGCTGTGGTGACCCCTAAATGGGAAAAGCCGAAAGACACAACAACATGAGCATTACATCAAGTAACACTTACTTTCTGAATTCAAGTTAATTTGAATTTCACACAAAGAACAAAAGTTGTAAGAACGTTACATGGATACACACTATACTGAAGTGGTATTAAAAATAAGTGTTATCGCTTATAATCACCTATCATTGCTATTACATAAAAGCAAATAAAAACAAACCCCCCCGTCTGAAAATGTAATATGCTATTCCATAAATCACAGCCCCTGCTGGCTGTAGATAAACAAAGGAGCAAGATGCAGATGCCATCTCTTTTCATGCTCAGCAAAACTCTCACTGCTTGCAGAACCCAGCCATCAAAACCATTAGCAACAAGGCTGCTAGCAGAACAAAGTGCATGCCAAGGCCAAGCCATCCCTCCTCAGAACATGCGCGCTGCTGCCCGACACTCTGGCTGAGTGTCAGGCCAGAGAGCCATGACTGACCATCGGCTAGACATCGGAGGTGCGCCACCAGCAGCCCAAGATACCACCCCAATACGTTCACCTGAGCAGAGCTGTGCACAACAAACTACTTCTAATTTTCTCAGAAAAATACACAGTCATCATCACAGAACAGGCCAAATGCCTCTCACTGTCAATGAAGGCAGCCAGCTAACTCGTTCAATCATTCTGCTGTTCGCATTAAACTACAAGCTAACCATAATAAAAACTTAGCATTTTATCCTAAAGCTACACATTACAAATAGTCATTGACTGCTTAATCTAGAAGTACATTTTAATTTCAACTCAAAAAATAAACTTTTTCACCATAGTTCCCATTAGTGGATACAAAACAGAAATTAATAATGTTCTGAATTGCAAACTGCCAATCTAGCTCTTCTCCCCTTCCGCTAATATTTCTGTGCTTTAATCTTTAAAAAATTAACTTTTACAATTGCCATTTTAGGTATGCCTTTGGGAGCTTTATATCACCCATGATGGCCTTAATAACAATGGCAATAGGTCTGGGTGGAGGTGGAGGTGTTACGCAAGTGGTGGCTTGCATTTCATTAACCTGATTGGGTGCCACCACTTGCTTCAAGGAATACAGTCAGAATCGGCTTAGTGTGAAAAAAGCCAATTTAATCAAAATATTTAAATATAAACATAAAGTTACTGGGATTTGAAAGCTAAGTTGAGAAGATAACTAGCAAAGTTCAGTTACTTTTTCAACTTAGTTTTCATGATATGGAGCTGAAATAAGACCGAGAAATTTGTTGTGCCTGTGGAAGGGACTCGGGGGTAACATCATAAAATTCCACACTTCTCATAGCGTGCTCAGATGTAAGCACAGAGGTGCTATGAGACGGTAGTCTGGGTTATTGAGATAAATGGCATTGCAACCTCTGCAAACTGAAATCCAGGGATTTTCACATAAACAAGCCTCGCTCAGATCTAATTCAGACCAAATAATACTCAGACTTGAACAGAAGCAAAATCAATGGACAATGAAATTAAAATAAAGGAACTTAAACAAAACCTGCAGGCTGGTGATAACACCATCAAAGATTTACATCAAAAAATGCTAGATCTTGAAGCCATAAGCTGACATAACAACATCATACTAAGAGGAATTCCTGAGTCCTTTAAAAATGCCCAACTTAATACAATAATCAAAGAAGTTCTAAACACACTACTAGACAACAAGGATCTTCTTAATTACATAATCACAGAAAGAGCCCACAGATATCTCAGGCATTCTCAAGTACCTGAAACCCCAAGACAAATCTATGTCAGACTTCTGAATTCAACACATGTCTATGTCATACTTGCGGCCTTCAAAGCAAAAAAGAACATTACCTGGAAAGGTCATAAAATTATTATATTACAAGATCTTCCACTAGAAATTAAGCAGAAATTCCAAAAACTCAGTAAATACTGTGCCTATCTAGTTGAAAACAAAAATTGTTTCCAGATGAAAACGCTGAACTGGTACCCTTACACCTAAACAACATCGTCTCTGAGTCACTTCATGCCCCTATGTCACACTGGGAACAGTGAAATGATAAAAACACATCGCAAATGCCAATTTTAATGCTCTGAAGCCCGGAAACTCTTGTTTCTTTTATCTTTTTCATTATTTTATTTCCTTTTTGAATTAAACTTCAAGATTTTTTTACCATAAGAGAAGAAGAAGATGATACTCATACTCCCCTGTACAAATCGGAGGATAAAGGACCTCTCAACAGACTTATAGCTGCAATCAGTAACAGACTTGGGTATTGTTACCTTTTTATTTTTTTTTTACTTTGCTGGAATTGGTTTTAATAAGCAATACATTTAGTGGTACAGCATTGCCCTAGCTGTATTAAGTGTACTTCTGCTATTGATGAAGTAATATTGTGGCAGACTTCTTCCTTTTATAATAGAATGTCTAAAAATAATATTAAGTTTGAAAATTAGACAGTGCCTTCTGTTTTTTCTTATACATTGGTAGTGATATATCTGCAACATTTTGAAACTGTTGAAATTAACTGCTACAGCCACTGCTATAGAGTACTTAACTCTATTAATGCATGAGCAGTTCTAACTGAAATGTCCTGCATATAATTCTTCTGTTGGTTTGACAACTATAAACAAGAATGACTCTGTTTATTTTTGTATTTGATGTAACAGTAAGTTAAACACCCTTTAACTTTTGATATACCAATGGTTTCACTGGTTACATACTAACCTGATGTAATGTTTCCTTCTTGTTTTTACACCATTACTTTCCTAAGAGACTTAAAATGTTTTAAAGGAACTCCCACTAAGTTGTATACAAAACTGACTGACTTTTGGGGCTTATTACCCTTATCAGATTAGTACACATGCAGAGATATGTTTGTTTTAAAGTTAAGCAATAATATTATAAGTGAGAATGCTGTTTGCATTGACTGTAGAAAAAGATTTGTTCTATTATAGTTCTTCTGCCAGAATTACCTTTATCTTTGTTTGGTTTAGTTAGGGTATTTTTATCCTGATCAGGATTTAAATATTCTAACTGCTGGTATTACAACATATCCCTGTGCTTTTGCTTTTCTTGTTCCAGCAAGATATTTAAGTGGATATTACTACTCTTAAACTATGAGGTTAGATATAAGCTCCCTTTAATTGTTAATAACTAGGAGGAGGAGTGTTGCACAGTCTATAGCTGATGTTTGTTTATGTTTGGATCAAGTTAGGTAGTTTTATCATCCCTCTGCTACTCACTTATCTCACCTTAGGTCAAACTCTAATTATTTCCCATTATGCAATAAATATTTCCACACTTTTACAGAGGGATGGGTGGTTAGGCACCTACATATGTTTTAGGAGTTTAAACGTCACCTCATGTAAATTATCTTCTAACATAACAGCTTTAAATATGTGCATTCAGTCTTCATTTTATTACTCAACAACATTCTTAAAAACAAATTTAGATTGTGATAATGATTACAATAGATTCATGGAACATAAAGGGGTTATCAGATAAAAAAAAGAAACCTAATTATGCATCTCACATTCCAAAATAAATCTAGTATAACTTTTCTACAAGAGACTCATATAACCAATCAGTTCTGGGACAATGAAAGAAAGAGGAAATGAGTGAAACAAATAATTGCTGCAGGATATAACTCATCATCTAGGGAGTAGCTATTATAATTACTAAATCTTATCAAGGAGAGATCACCTCCACCAAAAGTGATCCTAATGGAAGAAGGGTTCTGTTTACCAGTAACTATCATACTCTAAATAAACCCTTATTCTTTGTTAATGTTTATAGCCCCTGTACAAACCAACTTTTTACCTATGACATATTTAATATCCTAGTTAATTATCCAAATCATCTATACATTATAGGAGGGGATTGGAACGCTTTGCTCAGTCCAGACAAGCATAGGTCACATAAACAGACTAGGCAATCTCAACATACTACTATAGCCCCAGAAGAATTACAAAACACCTTTGATTTAATGGACCCATATTCAAAATTCCAACATGATAACTCAATACCTAGATTCACTTTTTTTTCAGCCACACATAAAACCTGGTCAAGAATTGACGCCTTTCTAATTTCCCAAACTCTCACTTCTTATAGACTAAACTACAAAGTCCCCCCTAGATCCATATTGGATCATTCCAAAATCAGTATCTCCATTAACATCTTGACTTCTAACCAAATATCCTCCTATTTCAACAATTGGACTTTAAATCCTAATATCATTCAAATACAATAAGTAATACAGGAAATAACTGCTGTTTTAGCCCAACTGGACAACAATCTTATCTCTACTCAAATCCCCTATGATGTGCAATTGGCAGCTGCTAAATCGGTCATAAGAGGTCTCACTATTCAAAAATCATTGTGGCATAAGAAAAAAGCATAATAATCTTACTCAAACTGAAGACCCAAATTAAAGATATTGAATTAGAACTCCAGCATAAATACTCAAAGGAGTTAGAAGACACAATGATAGATTTGCAAAAGCAATCGCACAATCTCTACCTAAAAAAAAATCTGATTTGTGGAGATCAGATCGACATACCAATATTCAGAGTGGGCACAAATTCCCTCAAAAATCCTTGCCAGAGTAATTAATATCAAAAATGGACCTCCCAGGATCAAGGAAATCAAGTACAAAGGATTGTTAAAATATAAAGACCAAGACATCATAAACACATTTGAGGATATTTACAAAAACCTATATAATCTACCAAACTCTCCCTCTACAGACAAATTTGAAGAATTTATGCATAGGCTAAAATTCCCACAGTTTACTGATTACCAAAAGAACCTCTTAAAATCACCCCTGTATTTAGAGGAAATTAAAATTGCAATTAATAAACTTAGACTAGGTAAATCTCCTTACTCGGATGGATACACGGCAGAATTCTGCAAAAAATTCTTTGAACTTGTCTCTAAAAGTTTATTAAAAATATTTAACTACATAATTTAATATGGCATAACTGATAGATATTTGAATAACTCAAAAAACATTCTAATTCTTAAACCAAACTCTGACCCTCTAGACCCAGCTATCTATAGACTGATTTCCCTTATCAATACAGACCTTAAGATTCTAGCCCATGTTATTGCAAATAGAATGAAAAATATATTCCCTTCCATTATCTCGCATGAACAAATGGGTTTTATGCAGAATAGACAAACATGTGATAACACTCTTCTGTTAGATACCATTATAAGGGTCTATATTAAATTAGTGAATGCTTAGAAAAGTGAACGGTAATTCATCAACCCCATTTAAGCGAAAGCTTAAAATCTCGAACACCCAGAATAGCAATATTCTTCACAGGGAAAAAAAATTGCTGGGCCAGTTTCGGGAGTTCGCCATTTCCTCCACTGTGATGCAATCTTGGGGCTGGTATATTTAAGTAGAGGGGTGTGAGGGGCACAGCCCCCCACATTATAAAATGTTTCAGTTTTTTTTTTTTTTTTTTTTTTTTGTGTGCAACAGCGATTTTTTCCCTGTGAAAAAAATCGCTGTTCTGTGCATTTGAGATTTTAAGCTTTCACTTAAAAGGGGTCGATGAATTAGTGTTTGCTTTTCTAAGTATTTTCTAATTTAATATAGACCCCATTATAAGACTTCTAGGTAAAGATAGACATCTTAGATATGTTCTTACTTCTGACACAAGCAAAGCATTCGACAGAGTAAACCTAAACTTCTTATTTAATGTTTTGCCCTCTTTTGGAATCTCACAAGAATTCATAAAAATAGTTAAAGTACTTTACCAAGAAGCCGCCACTACCATTCAAATTAATAAACTCAAATCCAACCCTATCCCTATTTCTAATGGCACAAGGCAAGGATGCCCTCTCTCTCCCTGCCTTTTTAATCTTTATTTAGAACCTTTGTTTTTATATATATATATATATATATATATATATATCCAGAAAAAAACTTCCACTATATACCTAACATTTTAAATATAAAACTTTTATATTCCACCTTTGCTGATGATTTAAATCTATATTTTGAACTTCCTAACACCGACCTCGCAAAAGTACTTAATTCATTAGACTCATATTCTGATATATCCAGTTAAAAAATAAATCCAAATAAATCATATATATTCCCTTTAAATCCTCTAGGCCATAAAGAATACTACTTTTCTATTAGCGTGTTTAAACCCAAATACCAGATAAAATACCTAGGCATAACCTACACTCCTAACTTTAATGAGATCATTAAGAACAATTTGTTACATTTATGGTCAAACATTGAAAATGATATTAACAGATGGAGAAATATTTATATGTCCCTGTTATCAAAAGCTAATGTGATCAAAATGAATGTTTACCTAGAATTTTCTTCCAGCTATATGCTACTTTGTCAATCATTCTGCAAAAATTCTTCATGAATGTAAAAAAAGCCATATCTATATTCTTGTGGCACCCTAAATCTGTTAGAATCAAATATGACAAACTTTCTTTAACAAAGGATAAAGGTGGCTTGGGGTTGCCAGACTTTAAACTTTACTATAATATAATCACCTCTTGTAGGGTGATCCAAATAGTCAATTATGGCCCTAACCTGAATTGCTGGACACCCCAATGGATTAAAATCTGGTATAATCAATTTAAATCCCTCAACATAAATCCCAAATCTCTCCCTTTTCTAATTTTAAATCAAAAAGACTCTTACATTAGGGACCCACACCAACTGATCAAACATGTGATATTAACTATCAAAAATTTATTCAGATCTATACAACTTTTCAATGTCCTTGCTCTCATACAACTGCTCACTCTAAATCCTAACCTATTAATTAACAGCCAACCAATAAACTTAACAAACTTCCCTCTAAGAAAAGATTTCACAGTTTGGGGACTATACAAATGGCAGGACACTAATATAACAGAACTAAGGCAGAAACTTAAACTTCCAAAGAAATATGCTAGCATTCTTAGAATGATCCTTTATCTAATAAAAACTAAGTTACCTTCTATTAAAAATGACTATCAGGATATTAACTCAGCTATTCTAATATTTAAAAGCCTAGCAACTAAACATAAAATGATTTCCAGGACATAATATTAATAACAAACATAAAATCTCAGAATTTCCTCTTATTCTCAACCTATTGGCAGGGGAAAAAGCCAACTGATCACAGATGAAAATAAAAAACTGGCCATTGAAAATACAATCAAGCTTATTCCCTTCAAGCGTTTGTTATACACGCAAATCATGATTAACAACAACTATACTCCATGAGTTCTTAATAAATTCAATCCCAAATACCCAGCAAACTGCCCATACTGCCCAACTCAAATAGCAGACACTTTGCATGTTTTCTGGAGCTGTAAGAGAGTCCATAACCTATGGTATTCCCTAAGGGTAAAATTAGAAAAGATGGGATATGAAAAATCCACCTTTTCATGGGAAACAACTATCTTACATACTACTACAACCTATCTTCCTAAAATCTTAAAACATATTCCTATCACTATATGTGCCATTATTAAGTTCTACATCACCAACAACTGGAGTGATAAATCCTTAATCTCATGGGAAGACTTTTATAATCTAGCTATTAAGTATATTTCCTCCCATAAATTAGCATACACTGCTACAAAACAAAAGCAATACTACCATAAATATTGGGGATACTTGCTGGACTTAAATCTTAAGAATTAAAATCTGATGTCATTCCAGCCTACTCTGATAGACTCTGACAATAACTTGTTACAACAAAAATCAGACTATTCCTTTCATTATCTCAACATATCAGTATTTATACGATATATCTAGATGTAACAAAGAGTTTGCATACTTCATCCACATATCTCAATATGATATGCCCCTTCTTTTATCTCCCTTCTATTAGTTACAAAAACTTATGTTTACAGATGTGACTTCTATTGTATATAATGTACATAGTTCTAGGTTTTATGTTTAATTTTCTTTTTGTAAATACTTGCTTTTTGTTGTTGTTAACTTGACCTAATTACTGTTGTATATGTTGGTTTTAACTGTATTGCTCTCTTTTCTAGTGATGTTTTGTATTGCTAAAATCTAAATAAAAAGATTTTTGGGAAAAAAATGAAATGGAGGAGGAAAGGACATCCCATGGATGTGAGATGGAGGATGCATGATGCACACACATGTAGATATATATATATATATATATATATATATATATATATATATATATATATATATATATATATATACAGATGAGTGCCTGTAAGAGTGAAAGGGAAGGTCTACAAGAGGGTAGTGAGACCAGCTATGTTATATGGGTTGGAGACAGTGGCATTAACAAAAAGGCAGGAGTTTGAGCTGGATGTGGCAGAGTTAAAGATGTTAAGATTTGCACTGGGTGTGACAAGGGTGTACAGGATTAGGAATAAGTATATTAGGGGATCAGCCCAGGTTGGAAGATTTGGAGACAAAGCCAGAGAGGCAAGATTGCGTTGGTTTGGACATGTGCTGAGGAGAGATGCTGAGTATATTGGGAAAAAAATGCTAAGGATGAAGCTACCAGGTAACAGGAAAAGAGGAAGGCCTAAGATAAGGTTTATGAATGTGGTGAGAGAGGACATGCAGGTGGTTGGTGTGACACAGCAAGATGCAGAGGACAGGAAGAAATGGAAACAGGTGATCCGCTGTGGCGACCCCTAATGGGAACAGCCAAAAGAAGATGATGATGATATATATATATATATATATATATATATATATATATATATATATATATATATATATATATATATATATATATATATATATATATATATATATATATATATATATATATATATATATATTATATATATATATGGTTCTACCTGACTTCGTCGACAGCGCAGAAGACCGACATCGGAATCCGGAGCTCCAGAAGATCGAAATCGAAGAAGACCGACGCGAATCGCGAGTGGCAGAACATCGACAATGCAGAAGACCGACACGACGGATGACAACACCAACGCCGAGGATGCCGACATGGGGAAAGGCTGTGTGAGTATGCGGTAGTGACGGACGTTAGGGTGCGAGGCAGGTAAGTGTGGAGATTGACGGTCTGTGGGGATAGGGGTGGGTTAAGTGAGTTAGGGTTAGGGAGCGATAGGGGTGGGTTAAGTGAGTTAGGGTTAGGGAGCGATAGGGGTGGGTTAAGTGAGTTAGGGTTAGGGAGCGATAGGGGTGGGTTAAGTGAGTTAGGGTTAGGAGCGATAGGGCGGGTTAAGTGAGTTAGGGTTAGGGAGCGGGTAGGTAAGTGTGCGATAGTGACGGACCTTAGGGTTAGGGTAAGGTTTAGTGTGGGCTTGTAAGGATTTTGGTGTGCTTGTGTTGTGTGTGTGGTTTGTGGAATGGGGATGTGTTTTGTTTTTAATTGTTATTGTGGTGTGTGCAGTGTATGGGGTTTCGTGTTTGTGTACCGTCGGTTATTTCGTTGTCGGTTATGTGTGGTTTCGTGTTTATGGACTGTCGAATATGTGGTGTCGGTGATGTGGTTGTCGGTGTTGTGTGGTTTCGACTATGTCAGGTAGAACCATATATATATATATATTTTATATATATATATAAATATACATATATTTATATATATATATATATATATATATATATATATATATATATATATATAGATATATATATATATATATATATATATATCTATATATATATATATATATGTATAGGTTTACTATGACAATGTTAAAGTGGACTCGGTTGAATGATCGTATCATCTACCCATGTCCGCGAAAGTGACAGTGTCAAATTCCAACATTGTTGAAGTACATCTCAAATTCAACCTGGGCACAGGCTTTAACATGGGCCAAGATAGGGGAGAGATTTGTACTTCAACAATGTCGAGTTCGACATTGCTGCCGTTCGGCCTCTGAACTTCGTCAAAGTGGATTAGACCGAATACACTTCAATGTTGTCATAGTAAAACTATATATATGTATATATATCAAAACGGGTCTACTGCTTTTCATCAAATACCACGTATTCGAAAAAGAGCAGTAGACTACTCAGTTACACGAAAGTGCACTTATTCGAAAGTGCACTTTCGTGAACTCAGCTTCTATGAACGGATCGCACCACAGTGCAGGACAGTAGGAAAATGTGCTATGTCCTCCACTGTGGTGCGCTAGTCACATACCTTAGGGTTAGGGCACGGGTCATGGTAAGGCAATAGCCCTACTAGCTATCCCCTTACCATGACCCGCGCCCTAACCCTAAGGTCCGTGACTACTGCACTAAACTTTAGTACATAGCTTGTTCGCTGAAGTAGTTTTCGTGAAAGTGCACTTTCGATTTAATTGCACTTTTGCATAACCCAGGGTCTACTGTGTGAGTTCAAAGAAGCGTATTTTCGAACTTATACAGTAGACTCATATAAACATATATACATACATGCACATATACATGTAAACTGCAAAGCTTGTGTCTTGATATCCCAGAAGATATACACAAATCATCTCTAAATGACATACTAGTGTCTTAGCTACATGACATCATCAAGCCCATGACTTTTAAAATCTTTACTGATACATTCAAGCCAATAACACTAGCCCCCATCAACTGTAGACATTCTATAATTTACCCTTTGTCTGATCTCCTCAATACATAGGTAGATTACTTGTCTATTCTTTGGAAATACAGAGCTTAAAACAAATTCTGATATCAATTATAATTATCGTGCCTACAAAATATTCCAAATTACATCTAAATAAGGAGTAAAAGGGTCACACAGACAAATCGTGAAGTAAAAAAGGCAAGAAAATTCCAGCTAAGGTAAAGTCTTTGAGATGGGATATTTTTTTATCCTATTAAGGCCTTAAAATAAGCAAGGTGTTGCTGTCCTGAGTGTGTCCTCCTTTGGATGAAATGCCTAGTAATTATAAACCCGTTGTCAGTTTGCCATCCATTCTTTATTGCAATATTACCAGCTTACCTTTTTTTAATGTAACATAGACAATTTATTCTTCAAATGCAGTGGGCACTGAATTTGTAGACAAAACAATGAAATATAAAGTTATTTGCTAGCAGCAACCTCTACATTAGTTACAGATCTATTTAATGTAGAAGTATTCAGATGGCTTTTACTCCTGCAGAGATTGTGTTTATTAACTGGCAGTGGTGGATTGTAAAGATAGAAGTTTGAGTGGCCTTTTATGGTTGAAATCTTCAGAAATGGGCCGTATTGTCATAATTGGGTCAACAGTATTATTTCATTGCTTACTGGAAAAATGCTGAAAACTACATATTTAAAACACATTATAACAAGTGATGCTGTATTATACAAGGAATATAATTTAATACACTCAGGAAGGTGAATCAAAGAACACAGGTAAAAACCACACTCTCCAAAGCCAAGAACACAGCATCCATGGGACCTGAAAACATACCAGGCTGCATTTTACACAAACTACAGAATGAACTGGCACCCCACCTAAGCACCATGTTCAATCTTAGCCTCAACTCAGACCAACTGAATGGTGCACAGCAACGGTTATCCCACTTCACAAAGCGGGAGCCACCACGGACCCCAGGAACTACTGCCCCATTAGCCTAACAAGCCTGTACTGCAAGGCCATGGAACGTATCATCATGGAACTTATAAACAAAGACATTGGTAATCTCCAAACTCTGGACCCCACCCAGTTTGGGTTTGTAAAAGGCAGATCATGTTTCCTAAACCTGATAGACTTCTTTGAAACAGTCACTGTAGATGAGGGTAAGGTGGTTCACACAGCCTATATAGATCTCGCCAAGGCTTTTGACACCATCCCTCACTCTGGAATTATAGATAAACTCAATAAACTAGGTATAAATCCCAATGTCACAAGATGGGTTGCCAACTGGCTCACTGACAGAACCCACACTGTGAAAGTAGCAGACTCCAAATCCAACTTCAGACCAGTGACAAGTGGAGTACCACCGGGTTCAGTCCTTGATCCTCTTCTGTTTGGTATCTACTTTTCTGAAGTACAGACTAACACAGAAGGTCTTTGGCTAATGAAGTTCACAGATGACTGCAAACTAGGAGCCATAATCGAAACTCCTAACGATGTGGACATCCTAAAAAAGGGCCTCACTGAGACAGATGTCTGGTGTCAAAGCCATGGCCTCAAGGTCAATGCCAAAAAGTGCATTGTCATCCCCTTTGGTAAAAACTCTGTACCCACGAGCTGCCACATAAGTGTTAGTCTACTTAACACTGAAGTGTGATAAGAGACCTTGGGACACAGATGGACAGTAGTCTCTCCTTTGATAATCACATCGCCACAGTAGTCAGGAAATCCTTCTATGTGCCACACCTCATCACAAAAGTTTTCTCATCCAGGAAAAAAGACATCATGGTTCAACTCTACTCATCACTCATTAAACCCATTATAGAGTACAATGCCCCTTTTGGTATGTACCTCACAAGACCTCTACAGCAAATGGAAGAGCCACAGAAATACCTCACAAAGCCGGCCTCTAACAGATGCTCTACGCAGACCATCTCAAAAAACTCCAGCTTTACTTCTGTCACATATCGCCTACTCAGAGGTGATCTCTGCCTAACATATAAAGCTATGTCAAACCCAGAGCTGTTGGACATGCCCCACTTAAAGAAATTCCAATCCCTCCAAGCTACATGCTCTAGGGACCTAAACCTTGTCACCACAATAAACAGAACATGCTGGAGGCATAGATTTATGTTCCAGAGATTTCCCATATTCTGGAACAAACTACCTATCTATATCAAACAAAGCTCCTCATTAGCACTCTTCAAGAAAAATCTTGATGATTGGATGGGAAATAGGAAATTCACCCCGGGGATCACCTCTGTGGCTCTGCTTGACAGGGGAACAGGAAAATAATTTTCTTGGGTGGCAAAAGCCAAGGTACCTTTTTGGCTAGGCTTATATAGGTCCTAGGTCCAATAACCTAGTAGCTACCTATAAACCTATAAACCTATGAACATGCAGGTATGCATGGTCCTGAAAATGTGTGCAAGGGGCCTATGGTTTGAAAACGTTCCAAAGTTAACTTTATCTGCTACTGGCCAAAAGTGGGTTTCAGTGCTGTTTCAATAAATGCTAGTTTCAAGGGCAGAGAAGTTTACTGTTAATGCTAAGTCTGTTTTCATTGTAAAACTGTATTGTTTTGTTTTGCAAATGACTATCAGTGTTTGTGCTATAAAATTTGAAATAAACGTTTTAAATTAAATGCAAATATCTGTAATCATTGCAGAAATAAAGAAAAAAATAGTGTGCACACTGAAAGGTTTGAACAGTGTTTATGGTAACTGGGGAAAATAGCCAAGTAATGGGACACAGGAGTGGCTGTGGGGGAGGGGGATTCTGTGTGTGTTTGTGTGTGTGTGTGTGTGTGTGTGTGTGTGTGTGTGTGTGTGTGTGTGTGTGTGTGTGTGTGTGTGTGCATGTGTGTGCATGTGTGCGTGTGTGCATGTGTGCATGTGTGTGTGCGTGTGTGCATGTCTGTGTGTGTGTGTGTGTGTGTGTGTGTGTGTGTGTGTGTGTGTGTGTGCTTGTGTGTGCATGTGTGTGTGTTCATGTCTGCATTTGTTTAAATATTTTGAAATTAGATATTTATGTTTTTTTTTCATTGTACTCTTCTGCCCTCTTTTTATTTAGGTGGGGTGGGGGTAGAGCCAGCTGGGCTGTGGTTAATGTAACTTGCCCTTTCATTTGCTCAATTTAAGTTCTGCCATTATGGTTGGCAAGTGAATATTTGTGTTAACAAGTTGGAATATTTTTATTCTTCTTTTTCTGTTGGGGGGGGGGGGGGTTGGCCAGCTGTGCTGTAGATTAATGTAACTTGTCCTTTTCACTTGGTTCATTTAAACTCCACCCTTAAGGTGTATTTGTGGGAATAAATCTGAGTATTCATGCTTTTTTTGAAGGGGTTTGGCAGTAACGTTGTCATTTTCATGTTATTTTAAAAGCTAAGTAGTGTGCATTTGTGTGAAATAAACTGATTTTTTGGGGGTGGGGTGTCTAGCTGGTCTATGACAACTTATTCACTTCATTTGCTCAGCTTAAAGTCTGGTATTAAGGGATGGCTAGTTTGCATTTGTGTGAAATAAACTGGAATATTTTGCTTCTTTTTCTAGGGAGGGGATGGTTAGCTGTGTTGTTTGTGAAACAACTGGTGCTCAGTTTAAAGTAGAGCATTAAGAGCTAGTTAGCATTTGCATGAAATAAATTGGAATATATATATATATATAGAGAGAGAGAGATAGAGGGAGAGAGAGAGATTTTCTTTTTAAAGTATATATTTAAAGATATTGTTGTGGAACTCTATATACGGATGTGCCCGTAAGAGGACAGATCTGTAGTTATACATGAGTAGTATGAGAAGAATATACTTGACATCCTGGTTAATGTTGGGAAGGTCTGACAGCCATTACCCATATTAAAGGAGGTAAACAGCAGACCTAGGTGACGTCTGTCCTGACATTTATAAAATAAACAGTCTCCAGGTAGCCACAGTATTTTTTTAAACACCTTTATTGAATTATCACTTGTGACATAGGCAAATCTACACTTATACAAAAGTAATCAAACTGTATTAACAAATTGACATTAACAAACATTATACTTCACATATATTGTTATATATCATATAACCTAAGCAGCATTACATAAATTATTCAATTCCTGTCCCCTTTATAATGTGATTAATAAACATTGGGCAATTTTGACAACTAATGATGGAATTCGTAGTATAGTTGGCCCTAAACCAAGATATAGTTATCGGAATAATAAATCCTTAAAAGGCTATTATGCTATGAAGAGAATAAAGGGAGTTGGGTGGAATCCAGTAGACAAGGGACTTTTCCCTGTAGAAATTGCAATCGATGCTCTTATATGATGGGCTCTGATAACTTCAAACATCCTGACACTGGTAGGGTTTATACTTTTAGGCATTATGCTGACTGCAAGGCTGTAGATGTTATATATTTGGCTTGCTGTGTAAAATGTACCAGCTTCTATATAAGAAAGACAAATCAGACTCTAAGGGAGAGAGTAAGGGAGCATATTTATGCCATTAATCATGAGGATGAAACTAATGCACTGGCTAAACATACATTGGACAATGATTTAAGCCATAAATTTAGGTTCATGGTGATAGAGTTGGTGAATAGAAGTAACAGGTTGGGTAACATAAAGAATTATACAGAAAGAGAAGAAGTTAAATGGATAATCAGGATGCAGTCGGATAAAGGCAAAGGGTTGAATGATAGGGTTTCGATTAAACCATTTTTGAGGGATAGGCCCCTAAAACATTTAAGCTTAAATTATTTAATGTAAGAGTATCTATTTATTAATACATGCTGATGGTATTAGTTTATGTGTTGATTTTATTTATTGCTTTATATTTATATATATATATATATAGATATATATATATATATATATATATATATATATATACATATAGAGAGAGAGAGAAAGAGAGAGAGAGAGAAAGTTATGTGATTATAAATTATAAATTCTGTATGAAGTTATAAGTTATAAATTATATATAAATGTTTTTATATAATACATAATGCATATAATATATATGTATTTTATGAATTTTGTCTTTGATGAGTGAATACAGCTTTTAAGTATGTATATGCTGCCACCTAGTGGCTGATTTTGATAGGTTTTAGAGCTGCAGTGTTTTGGTGCCTTTTTTTTGCTATTTAAATGCACAAGAAAAGTAATGGAATACATGTCTGAAGAAGAGTTTGGATGTAACCCGAAAGTGCTTACTATTTTTGTTTGTCTCAATAAAAGGATTTGAGAGTTGTGGTAGTACTTGATGTTTTTGTGAAGAAAATTACTTTCTACCAAGGGAAAAAAGTCCGGGCGACCTGACCTTTTTCCGTTGGTATATTGTGGGATTTACAATGTGCATGCTGGCCAATCAGTGTGCATGTTTTGGAATATTAATGGGGGATCATTGTATAATTAAGCAATAACTGACAATGTGGTGTGATATATTGAAGATTTAGCCATGGTTGGCATGGTTTAATCACGAGGGCAAAGCCAATCATGGGTAAATTTCAATATACCACAACCACAGAGTCGGTTATTGCTATTATACAATGACTGAAAAAACAAAATTCGCTCAGGCAAAAGCTACTCGCCACTCTTTATTTGAAACGTTAAAAACTTGTTGAACGTTTTTCGTCTAAACCGATGGTTAGACTTCTTCAGAAAACTGACAAACATCAGTACAATGGTAAACGCTTATTTAAATGGCAAGCACTTGCTGAATGCCCGCCAAAATTCAAGCAGTAAATGATTTTCTTAAAGTGAAACTACTGTTTTAAAAATATAAAAGTAGACTGTGAATAAAGAATACGCTATATGTAAACAACTATACATGTGGTAAACTTTAATGTTAAATTTAAATTTAAAAGTGAATTTAAAAATTTATTAATTTTATTATTATTTATATTATTAAAATACTTTATTATGCAAGTTGAAAGGAGATAAAAAATAAATAAAAAATATAAAATATATTACATCCTAACCTAATCCTGAAGTTTTAAGACTAAGTATATATAACTATACCAATATCAGTGAATGAATAATAAATAAACATTCTACGCAATAACACACCATTATTTTTTTGAAATGCGCTAGAAATGTGTAGCAACTTTACCAAACAAATCAAATATTGATAAGCTTTAATTATTAATTGATGTTCTTTTGTAAGACCCAATTATTTTATAACCTAAACTATTAACTTATCTATAACGAATGATGTTAATTAATGTACGATATTAATATAAAAGAATTTTAGACATATGTTGTCATAAATTGATCGATTATAAACTCAAAATTAAAACCAAATAAATATGGAGCTTTATAGCAGAGATTCTGTTTTAAATTAACTTATTTATACTGATGTTAAATTATTGTATATCAACACTTTATTAATTATTTGAGGTGTTTAAATACCATTCAATATTAATTTTAGAATATTTGACTACTTATGTATTATATATATATATATATATATATATATATATATATATATATATATATATATACGTAGATATACGCCCCAATGTCTTTTTTGATTATTATATAAAAGTATGTTCTATCATTACATTACATTGTTAGTGCCTATCTCTCTAAACTTCTTAGTTTTAACAAGCTCATAACTGAGCATTTCTCATTAAGGCCTGGGTGAGTGAAGGCATTAGGTTTAATCTGCCAAAGCAGTTCACATTTTTTCAACAATAAGTTAAATGGACCCTCTCTGTTTCTTGCTTGAGTTGATGAATTACTTTAAAGCAAAATTTGTGTTCAGGATATTCCATAACATGCCTTGCTAAAGCATTATCCTCCTTATGCAGATTAATACTTCTTAGATGCTCCTACACTCTATCCCTTAGCCTTCGCTCCGTCTTTCCCACATAAAAGCAGGGACAACCCTGGCACATGGCTAAGTACACTATTCCTTTAGAGTTACAATTAAATTTCCCTTTTGTATAGATTTTATGTCCATTAATAATTATTGACATCCCTGTGGTCATATACAGACAATAGGGACAATTTCCACATTGTCCCATTCCTCCATTCAAGACTGATTGTTTATCATTATTGTACTTTTGTAGTATATTTCTAAGATTGGAGCCCTTCTTGCATATGATCCTAGGTTTAACGCCCAATTTACAGGTTAATGAGTAGTCATCATTAAGAATGTTCCAGTTCTTCAATATCAAGTCTTTAATGCTGCCAAAATCCATAGAGAACCTTAATATGCACAGCAGGTTGTAGTTTTCACTATTAGATTGTCCTCTAGGGATTATTTGCACAGGATCCATAATTTGAACCCCTTCTTTTAAAACACCAACATCTTTTTGATTTAATATGGGTATAAAATGCCCCATTTGTCTTTTTATTTTAACTTCTTCTACTATGGGGTCCAAAAAACATGGTGGGTATTGCCTATTGATGAACATTTGTTTTAATAATAAGCATTCTTGCTCAAAATCTAAATCTGTTGTAATCATACGTGCTGCTCTGACGAGCTGACCTTTTACCACCGATTTTTTCTGGTGTATTGGATGTGCACTGGAGAAGTGTAAGAATTTATTGAAATAGGTTGATTTTCAAAATATATTCACTTCATACCTTTTATTTACTCTATTCTTAATCAACTTAACATCTAGGTAAGCAATGGATTCTTCATTATAAGTATGGGTAAATCATAAAAATTATGTACTCTCATTGAATAAATTAATGATGTCTATTGCGTGGTTTTCATCTCCATGAAAAATTATAAAGATGTCATTTATGAATCTAGCATAGAAAATGATTATCTCCTTGAGAAAAATATTGTTGAAAATAAAATTTTTCTCCCAATAAGACATCACTAGATTCGCAAAACTCGATCTACACGGGGATCCCATCGCAACTCCTTTCTTTTGTTTGTAATATTGTTTTTCAAATAAGATGAAATTATAAGACAAAATTATATCCAATAGTTCTCCTACCAGAGCTATTTCTTCTGGTTCCGCATTTTTATTTTGTATGTTTGCTAATACCCAATCCATTCCTTGTTGATGAGGAATGCTTGTGTAAAGTTCCTTCACATCCACTGTGATAAAGTTGTGATCTTGTTGGTATTTCAAATTATTTATCTTTTCTAAAAAGTCCCATGAATCCTTCACTATCCATTCATCCTTCATTACATATTTCCTAAGGATCATATCCACATACTTAGCACAAGCGTATGTGGAAGATCTTCTACCATCCACTATTGGTCTAAGTGGTGGATTATAGATGTTTTTGTTGATTTTTGTGACTCCAAAAATTGTTGGTACTCTTGGGGCTTCTATCATGAGATAGTTGAAAAGATGTGAATCAATTCTTGCCTCAATGAACAGTTCATTCAACAAACTTTTGATTAATTGATTAGATCTATTATATTCATTAAGTGATGATTCTTCATAAACATCTGATCTTAAAAGATTCATGATTTTGTTGTTATAATCCAAAATATCCATGATCACCAGCCCCCCTCTATTGTCTGGATTCAAGATTCTTACATTGGCTGACGTTAATAAATTGATATTATCTCTCTCGTCTTTAGATAAATTATATGAATATTTTTTGATGCAATTGTCTTAAATCAATTTCACACATGTTCTCAAATGTGTGAAGTGTATTATGCAAAGGTGGATTAGAACAGCTAGCTACTCTTAATGGATTAATTGTTAGGTTCTGATTTCCCAAAAGTTGTTTAAGATTAAATTTCCTAACAAATAATTTGATATCACATATAGTATGAGCTATATCCATTTTATTGGATGGAACAAAAGTTAAACCCTTTGCTAAAATATCGGCTAGTTGTACCGTAACAAAAAAAGATGAGAAATTATAAATTGTAAACTCTTGTTGTGTATTTTTTACTAATACCAACACATTTGATTCTACATCACATATTATCTCTTGTGGTTGTGATTCTTCCTCAAGTTCCATTGCTTCCTTTGATTCCGTCATGGAAAACCCTGCCCAGGGTTTGACGTAGATGCTTATTGGTTATTATCATGCTTCTTATTGTTGCTATTATTTTGATTGTTATTATTATTCCGTTGCTTTATTCTGTCACTTCTCCTTACACTTTCCTCCTGTGCTTCGTCTCTATGAGCATTAGCATGTGTGACTGGTTGTTGTGAGTCGACTTCAGGTGTTACATCTGAATTGTACATAACCACTGCCTCTTCTGTTTCTGTATTATTAGACAAATGATAATTGGCCTGAAAGTGTGCCTTCGGTGGTGTAGGGTATGCTGTACCTGCTTTATATTGAGCTTGATCTCTTTGAAGTTTTTTGATCTTATTAGCCCTTATCTTTTCCAAATGTTGTTCAATACTTTGGAAACAACGTTGATAGTCATACTTATATCTTGGGAAATCCATGTGTTCTTTAATTTGTTTGTCTATAACCTCTATTTCAGATTCCAAATCTTTCATTGTTAAAGTATAGTGTTTAATCATTGTTTGCAACAACTGCATTCCATTTTGATTAAATAGTTTGATCAAATACTTTCTTTTCTTAAATAATGTCTTTGTATAACGGCGCATTACTGTTCTTCCGCCGGTGGTGGTATACTGCTTCCTTGTGTTGCTGTACTACGCATGCGTTTGGGACTTGCATTCCTACACCTATGCAGTACATCAATGCTTTGAAACAGAAGCAACAGAGAAAAGAAAGTCTCCGCTGTTTTTTTTTTTTTTTTTTTTTAATTTATCAAAAAAAAAAGGTTTTGAACACTTTATACCTACGGAAAAAAGTCTGGGTGACCAGACCTTTTTCTACTGGTATATTGTGGGATTTACAATGGGCACGCTGGCCAATCAGCATGCACGTTTTGGAATATTAATGGGGGGGTCATTGTATAATGAGCTGTAATACTGGCTCCCACCATCAGAATTTGAGCTGTAATACTGGCTCCCACCATCAGAATAATGTGATGTAATACTGGCTCCCACCATCAGAATTTGATCTGGAATACTGGCTCCCACCATCAGAGTACTGAGCTGTAATACAGGCTCAGACCATGTCTAAAAGTTACCAGATTTAGTTTATGCTTTGATCCTGATGCTACTAGTTTGTATTATTCACGTGATTAAAGATGCAAACATCCACAGAAAACTGTGCATGATAACTACATGATGAAAGGTTGCATCTGTCATGTCCACAAACATTCCCAGAAATAAGCCACAAATCCGCACTCATGTTAGTGCTCAGTCTTGAATCACCCACTGGAATAGCAGAACACAAATGTGAAGAAGTATCTTTTACTGTGCTAAGGTAGCTTTTACAATTACTTGAGCTTTTCGACTAAGAAAAGTTACTTATTTGGGGTTATTGAATTAATGAGGTTAGGGACAGTGCTTTGCACATTTCCTAAGTACAATATCTTTAATCAACAACTAATAATGCTCTTGATCTATGTCCCATGTGAAAGTCTTGCACTTCATGTCCGTTGCCAATCTTTGAAAACTATAAATCCCATGTCATTGTTCAGCTTACCCATCCTAAACACAGAAGAAACCAGTACTCTACAAAGTAGTATTTAGTATTGTTAAAATGTGCAAATGGCACTGAATATAATCAGCATATTCTGGTGAGCCAGTTCTACTATTGCATGGAAGTAATACATTTCCTTTGATTTTGAGATGAGTGAGGAAAACACAGCTGAACACTCAGTTAAGATTTCTTTTGCAAGGAACAGCAAGCCTGGGAGGCTGTAAGAAGGTCAAGTCTTGGTGGGACAGCTAATGTTTATTTTTGTAGCAGGCATTGAGGAGTAGCTTAGGCTGTGTTATTATAAGCAACCCACACAGATTTGGTTAAGATCACTGACCTGGAGCAGCACGTGCTGTCAGGAAGTAGTATAATGGATTAATGTTGTAGGTTCACAGGTATTTAATATGCCAGAAGTATGGGAACCATTGTAAGCTTAACTCTTTTTATTTAGGCTAATATTGAACTATATCGTTTACATCCTGCCATGACCATTGCATCTCTCCCCCTCCACTGAACAATGGAACACGACTGTCTAAGAACCACTGCATCACTAGTGATAGGGCACTTTCTGGATAGCTGTTACACATATCAGGGTACACAAACGGAAGGAATGCAAGAGAAGTAAAGCTCTTCCTTATCTTAGAAAAAAACTGAAACACATTGTACATGAAATGAGACAGGAGTATTACATAGCAGAATAAAAGCTGACAGCAAAATCCTAAAGCAATTGCAAGTAGTACCGTGCTGGTGAGAGACGATCTTCATTTTCATCTTGAGATTTTGACTGTGGGAACTCTAAGGCAAATCTTCTTCTCTCTCTCTCTCTCTCTCTCTCCCTCTCTCTCTATCTATTTCTCTCTCTCTCACTTGAAAGGAAGAATGCCTGTCATTTAAATCTTGTCCTTACACCAGATATGGCTGTATGCATCACAGGAGCAAAGTGATCAGATACCCCAGTTCCACACACACACACACACACACACACACACACACACACACACACACACACACACACACACACACACGCATGCACACATACACAGATGCACACACACATGCACACACGTATATAATACCCAGCTGCAGCAGATCCTTCCCTTTCTGTGCTTCTTTTATTGAAATAAATATTTATAGATTTGGTAGCACTCACAAAGGAGAAGTAACCGATCATCATTGTTAACAATGCAGTGAAAGGCTAAATACCACAGTATGGTTAAATTACCTTACAAAGATTTACAAGTACCCTACCCTGAACTGAAATGAAGAATTAATGAATTATGGGAAACTTTTAGACTGATAGTGAATTAGCCCAGTTCTACTGTGTTCTATTTTATGAATTTAATGCATTGTGCAGCTGTATTGTGGTTACACAGTAAATTTGTTGCTGTCAGAAAACTGAGCTGTAAGAACAAAATTGGAATTTATCAACCCTTAACTTTTTTTTAGAAATGTTTTTGCCTTATATATTACCTTTGATAAAATCTGTATTATCTATGCAAGTTTTCTCCTTTGAGTTCCTCAATCCAGAGTAAAGGCAATCCTTTCATGTGATGCATGAACAGGGTTGCCAGATTTCCGACTGGCCAGGTAAGGACAAAGTGAAGACTAAAAAAAAAAAAAGGTCTTCCACGTCTTTAACTTAGAACATCACAGTTCCACATTAAACAGAAGTAGCTCTATGTTTATTTTTAATTTGATTGGCCCGGGCCAATCAAAAATAAATAAACACAGAGCTACTTCTGTTTAATGCGAAACATCGCAGTTCCGCATTAAACAGAAGTAGCTCTGTTTTGCGACGTTTTGATTGGCCCATATACTGGTATACGGGCCAATCAAAAATCGTTAAGCATGGAGCTACTTCTGTTTAATGTAGAACATCGCAGTTCCGCATTAAACAGAAGTAGCTCTGTTTTGCGATGTTTTGATTGGCCCGTATACTGATATACGGGCCAATCAAAAATCGCTAAACATGGAGCTACTTATGTTTAATGCGGAACATCGCAGTTCCGCATTAAACAGAAGTAGCTCTGTTTTATGATGTTTTGATTGGCCCGTATAATGGCATACGGGCCAATCAAAAATCGCTAAACACAGAGCTTCTTGTGTTTAATGCGGAACTTCCACATTAAACACAAGAAGCTCCATGTTTAGCGATTTTTGGTTGGCCCGTATGCCGGTATAGAAAAACAAAGTGAAGGCTGCCTGGGATTTAAACCAGCAGTGCGGGACTCAGGATCAGGCTGCTGATCTCGGGACAGTCCCGCCCAAATAGGGACGTCTGGCACCCCTGTGCATGAGTCTGACTTCAAGATTAAAGGTTAAACTTGAGTGCCATCACATCAGAACATCATATTAAGTGTTTCTAGTGATTATTCAAGCCATATAAATACATAACAGCAATAAAAGACTTCAAAAAAATTTATTTCATTTTCCATCCACTTCACCACAGCACATAGTAATACTGCTACAGCACACCTTGGTGTCATGGCATTTAGGTTCAAAAATCATTAGTTTATGGCATCAACATTACATTTCAGTGCATATCACTAATATATGTATTTAACAAAAGATTATAAAAGTGAGAAAAAAAATGGGGATGTCTGGATGTACATATTATTCAAACAGTAGCTTGATGAGTCAGTGCTAGGAAAATTGAAGTATTCTACAAATATTATTTAATCGAGAAGACTTACATTGTGGGATTTACTTAGTATATTTTATGCCACATGGTAATCATAGGAAAAAAGAGGTAACAGCCCATAATGTTGGTATCTTCATTGTTGACATATTAAGTGTAACTATCAGACAAGATATGTCCTTGAGAATAGATATTCCATTGTGAAATAAAATCATTATGCAATAAATAAAAACAGCAGCAGAATAAAACACAATCAGAGGAACCATAAAAGTTACAGTTTAATAAAATGAATATTAAAAACTGGTTAGTGTTTTCACCATAGCTTCAAATGACCATAAAAAATTATCTTAATTAGTAAACGTATAGATAGCAATTTAAAAAAACCTAACCAGTCAGCATAAGATAAAATAGGAACGTACTGTTACAACCATTAACTAAAAACCAATAAAATTAGTATGTATCAAACTAAAAATCATGATTTGAAGTGTAACAAACTGTTATAAAAAATATATAAAAACATATATATATATATATATATATATATATATATGTGTGTGTGTGTGTGTGTGTTTGTGTGTATAAAGTATACAATAGGTAACCATGTAACAAAATTAATTATTAATTTCTTAAGGTGCAGCCTTTCAAAATAGGTTTTAAAGGGATTTTTTCATTTAGGCCCTTATCTTGATTAGTTCTTAACCTGATGAGCCATCTGACCTCCATGGTTTCAGTTATATTTCTCACATCACCCTCACAGAAACTAGGTTTCACAATATCCATAGCCAAAAACATAAAGGCATGCTGTTCATCCGTATTTATAACATGCTTTGATAGGTCATTATTAACAGAGTGTACACGGATATTATACAGATGTTCCCTTATCCTGTCCTTCAGCATTCTATCAGTTTTGCCAACATAGAATGCCTTATATTGTAAGTAATGTGCCAGATAAACAACGTGTTATGTGAGGCAATCAGCATTACCTTTAAATACATACTTTTGTCCTGTGTCAGGATGTTCAAATCAGCCACTAGTATCTATATAGCAGCAATGCTTATATTTTTATATGGCTGTGTAACATCATCGCTATCATATCTAATGTTAACAGACTATTTTGGGTAATGCAACAATCTTTTTCAAACATTTCTTATTTTTATACCTAAAATGAGGTGTTTACCCTACTGTTCCTTTTACTATTGGGTCAGCAGTTAAAATATTAAAATACCCCAATGCTTATTAATAAATTCTCTTATCTCCTTAGTATCACTGGTATAATACATAAGAATATGGGTTGCTCTTTTTGAATCAGAGTTGGCTCTCCTACCGGGGAGGACTATTTCCATAAATAAATAAATTAAATCAATTAATTGTTGATTATATTAACTATGTCTAGATAAATAATCTTTTACATAATTAATTCTGATATTATTAGTAATCATTGTAAACAATGACTGAACATCCAGTGTCACAAAGTAGTACTCTAAATCTTCAGGTTGTATCTTCATATAGCCATAGAGGTCATACAAAAACTGTTTAGAATTCCTTAGAACCACTCTATTTTTATCTAAAAACTAGACGTAGGTCATTCTCAACATATAAAGAGATAGGCTTAGTACTCCAGTTACATCCTACTACAATAGATCTTAAAGGAGGTTTGTAGCAATTCTTGGTATTTTAGGGAGGCCCTGAATAATGAGTATTAGGAGTTCCTTAACCAATAAATATTTTACAAGTCGTAAGTAATCACTCTCCTTAATAAACAATCATTTAAAGTATTGTATATCTTACTTTTCATCTTACAAATTTCACTTTTATCAATTACGGTATAAAAAAGATGGACCACTCAGCATCTGCTTCATGGAATTAAAATAATCAGACCTAGCCATGATAACTACCGGACCGCCTTTATCGGCTGGTCTAATCATAGTTTGGACATTCTGCAATTTCATCATAGCCAATCGCTCCCTATAAGTGAGATTGTTTAATCCATTCTTAATTCTACCATTTCTACTTACCCTCCCATTAAAAACATTATGCAATTCATGTTCAACAAGCTTACTAAATACCTCAATTAAGGGAAGTGTAGCAAGCATATGCAAACTGGGCTTCTTAAAATTATTATTATTATTATTATTTAATAAATCAACATTGCCAAACTCAATCTTCAGCAAAACATTTCTAAGGAATAGTTTAATGTCCAAAATAGTATAAGTCAATTCACTCTGCTGCATTGGAATAAAGGACAGCCCTTTCTCCAACACAAGTTTCTCATCATCTGTCAATTGTCATTTGGATATATTCCATACTACTGTGTCCCTATCCATTTCCACATTTTCTTTAAGGGCTAATTGGTGTTTTGTTACATTGGCAGCTTCCTTTTGATATGTTCTCTACTCCTGGAATGACTCCTGCCCTTGTAATATTCCTGACTGATGGTAAAGTTGGAGATACATCACCAATCCGTGCTTCAACACTTGTTGTCACTGTTGAAACTTTGCAACTTACACTATACCTAAAGGTGAAGTGTGAAAAGTACTTGCTACCAGTACTTCACTGCTTGAATTATCAACAGCTGATTCCACAGTTGCAGGTGTCACTGTGAGATGACCAGCTCAAGGAATTAATAGTAAGTTGTGTTACACGCTTACCTGCTGTATGCTTTATATATATATATATATATATATATATATATATATATATATATATATATATATATATATATATATATGTTTTTATATACATTTTTATAACAGGTTGTTACACTTCAAATCATGATTTTTAGTTTGATACATACTAATTTTATTGGTTCTTAATGGATGTAATACTATGTCCCTATGTTACCTTATGCTGATTGGTCAGGATTTTTTAAAATTGCTATATATACATTTCCTAATTAAGATGAATTCATATCGTCTGATGAAGCTACAGTGAAAATGCTAACAAGATTTTAAGATTTTTTTTATTAAACTGCAAGTTTTATGTTTCCCCTGATTGTGTTTTATTCTGCTCTTATTTTTATTTGTTGCATATTAATTGTAACACTGGTAAATTCTATACCATTTTGCATAGGTCCTAGTCTGCATTTCAGATAAATGTCCATCACCTTTCCAATAAGGTCTGTAGCAAATATAGTTGAAATACCCCACCATCTGTGGAATAGTAGACATATCCTCAGTCCATTTTTTGTGGCTGTACAGAAAGTAACATCTGCTAGGCAAAGCAATACACTGAGATTGTTCACTTTCAAATTTAAATTTCTATCATTCATGAGTGCCACTGATATCACATGTGTACAAGAGTTTAGAATTACCTAAAAGGATGGAATTGGGGTAAAAATGTCTCACTTAGCCTATGCCCTTTTACAATTAAGAGATTTAGACCATCAAACAGAGAACAGGTAAGTGACCAGACCTATCAACTGTGATGTTTTTGGTCCTCAGATATAATCAGACCTGATTATGGGAACATAACTTATTAAATAAATACATTAATTAAGCATGTACTAATATTCCCTGTCAAATACTATATATAGTCTAGTACAGCAAGAACTTCTATTGCGAAAATTAAGAAAGCTCTATTTTTACTGACCCCCTGCTATGATTTTTTTTAAAGGATCAGTACCTTGATTTTAGATGTTTGGAGGTTGAGAGGTATACAAAATACTTATATGTCATCTTCTAGGGGGTGAAATAGTAAAACCTTTTACTGTAACACCAAATTCTAAGTAATTCCTTCCAAGCTAATATTTCAGTAAAACATTGAAGAAACTATGCCACTAAGAACATAGGTAGTCACGTTGTGGGCTACCTCATCTGAAACAGCCACCTTATCCAGTTACTTACCATGTTAGGTAGCAGGTAGAAGTCTTAAATACTTAACAGATGAATACCCTTTTATATGAATACACTAGGGAAATCTCTAAAGGAAAGTCAAAGATAGAATGTTAAATATCAACTTGCAAATGGTTCAAGGAAGAGAACTAGCGACAGACTAATATAATGAAAAAAATGCAAAATGTATATATCCCTCCATTGAAAATGTTGTGGCAAGCTTATTTGTGAAATCCAGCTATACAATTATGGTTACTTATATTACAAAACTTTATTAAAAGAATCAGTGTAAAACATTGCACCAGCCGAAAGAACAATATAATATACAATACATATATATATGGTGAGGTCTACTACAAGGGTGTTGGCTATGACCCCACTAAAATGGGGAGAAATGCATGCAGACTAGAACCGGCCATAAAGAACAAACATGTTTGAAATAAGGAGCCTAGAATCCACTCTCTGTGTTCATGAACGCCTTCTCTGAACACCTGTACAAGGAAGTGGTTTGCAAATGATTTGGGGGATAATGGTCAACAACACTAACCACCAATGGCCAAACATATTCTGAACACCTGTACAAGGAAGTGGTTTGCAAATGATTTGGGGGATAATGGTCAACAACACTAACCACCAATGGCCAAACATATTCCTACCTTTAAATAACTTATCAAGCTCTTTTGGTTGCAGCACAAATTGCATATAGTATACATGTCTGGATAGTGTACATAATGTCTAGAAAGATTACAAATACTTTTCTCTTATTATAATTTTTTAACAATTCAACGTGTGTATTTTCCTCTGCACTTCTTTAAAAGTATCTAATTGTTTCTCATTTTCAGGTTGCTACTATTTGATATAAGTTTAATTATCTTGTATACTTGTTATCAAATCTATATGTCTATGACTGTATTTCATGCTTACTTTGTGAATCTGTGTCTGCAGACTACCCTGCCTACTGAGTTAACAAATAATAAATAAATAAATGATAAAAGTGACACAAACCGTAACTGCCATCTTTCAGTCAACTACGAGAGTATGAATTCAGACTGAGATTTCTGTCATTTTGTTCTTGCAGTTCAGAAACCTTCAATAAAATGCTCAACAAATCCTTATTACATAAACTGTCTTAATCACAATGGAGTACATTCTATTCATGACAAGTGCTGTGGTGAAGTGGATGGAAAATGAAAGAAATTTTTTTGAAGTCTTTTATTGCTGTTATGTATTTATATGGCTTGAATAATATTTTAGTCAACTACAATGGGCCAGTGATTTTAGAATGAGGTTTCAAAAATAAAAAGAGAGAGAGAGAGAGAAAGCAAAAAAGAGAAATAGAGAAAAATGCATAGCTCTCAGCTGTCCAGATTTTCACAGAATTACCAGATTTTTGCCTCATATATTTGGTCTGATCCTTATAAAATATATGGTTTTCTGGCAAATCACTAAGGATTGAAGTCACTAAATAATGACATACATTTGAGTTTTGGACCTTTTTTCCTTCAAGTAATGTATGCTAACACATATCATGTTATTCTAGCAACTTTCTAGGTTTATAAGAGCAATATTTAAAATATGTCCCTCGGTGTGGTCCTTTGTCCTCCATTATTTTAAGCATTGTCTAGATTTCTTGCACTAAGAGGTTGAGACGTATGGAAATTTAGGATATCATGCTCCCACATATACTTGATTATACAATTCCTATCAAACTACGAATAGTGCTCCACTGCTCTCTTTAACACCTTAGGGAACTTTTTCATCAGTGGAAGGCACATGACTAGGACAGAAAATTAATTATTGCATTGGAAGAACACATTAGTTATAGCAGGTGAGATAATGTGATATGATAAAAATGCAGCATAACCTCCATAGTCTGGAAGTTCATCTAAAAATCCTTAAAAAAACAATTTAAATTCCAACTTTGATATGAAGATAGTTGAACAATGGTTCTCTCAGCATTGCCTCCTCTTGAACCCTAAAAAAACCAAACTCCTCCTCTTCACTCCTACTCATAAGTCCTCCCCTCTTCAATTCTCTGTAACATCTACCAATGATACTATTATATCTCCTGACTCTACCATCAAACTACTCGGTGTCACCATTGACAATAATCTGAGCTTCGACATCCACATCAATAATACCATAAAGACAGTTAATAAAAAATTGGTACCCTCTATAGGATAAAACCCTTCCTTACCCCCACTGCTAAAACTACTATTGCCCACACACATTTGATCTCTACACTCCTTTATGCCTCTCCCATTTTTACTAATCTATCTAAGAATAACCGCAACAAATTGGAAATGGCTTATAATAACATAGCACAATTTGCTACAGGCAACCCATTCAGAACCCATCATTGCATTAATCTAAAACAGCTAGGATGGTTAGAACTACAACACCTGATTAAATTTCACCAACTCACCCTTGCCCACAACATTCTTTATAAACCTTCTAATACTCCAAGTTTATCTACCCTAATCACCCCCTATACAAATCTGAAGTCCTTACGCTCATCTCAAAAACTACTAGTCCAGACCACTAAACCTAACAACAGAGCTGGGGATTCCCTTTTCTCTAATTCTGTAGGTAAATCCTGGAATCTTCTCCCTTGTGACCTCTCCTCACTCACCTCTTTATCTCTCTTTAAAAATAGACTTAAACTTCTCCTCAAAACTCACTGGCTATGCCCCTATTCAAAACCAGACTAGTCATCTACCTCTACTAAGTGTCTAACCTATCCAGCGCTTACTAGCCTCTGCTACTTTATTTCCATCTTATCATATTTTTCTTATCTACCCCTTTTCTTTTTTTTATATCCTCTTCTTACTTTCTCTTCTTAAGTAACTTCTTTGCTACATTACTACTCACCTAACTTCCTTTGTTTACCAATGACCTAACCTGACACATCTCCATACCTGAAATTTCACTGTTTTATGATTTTTGTCCTCAAAATATATCCTGTTACAAACTCTGTACCATTAATTACTTAATACCATTGTTGATGATTTTTATTTCCTTTTTAAAGTTGCTATTCTTATTAGTATAATGATATTTTTTCTATGTTGTTAGAACTTGTACTATTGTATTTAGACCATGTCTTGGAGCTTATCTCCCTGGGCCTCTACTGAAAAAGGACATGTATCCAGCTAGACTAGCCCGGTCAACAAATGTAAAATAAATAAAGAATGTTCACCTTATTTACAGCTTAGTGGTGGAGGTACTTAACCCCTGATCTAGGTAGTGTGGAAAGCCCATTTACTACTGTTCAAAACTGCAAACATTTTTAGCAAACTGTAGAACATGAGCATTAAAGTACTTGACTAGCACGCAAGTCACACTCTTAGATGATTCTTTATATATTACCAACGGAAGTGTATCATACCTCATGCAGACTCTTAGAGCGGAGCAGACCTGGATAGCCTTAACAAGAAAAGCTGCCAAAAATTCAGAAGAAGATGGAAAACATCCTGTCTCTAAGTTTGAGAAGACAAAGTAAATAAATGTCTTTAACTCAAATAGTATAGGTCCAACTGCAGACAAAGATATCTTGTAAGTTCAGTGTGTCTCATTATATTACTACTTTTCTGGAAGGAAGTAATGCATTATAAATCCCACATTCTATTCCAGAAGTAAATCTTGCATCTGCTCTTTGTGATGTTACTTACATGTTCTAAGGTGCATCTTGCAAGGTTGGAATTCTTCTAAGTATTTTGCTTTTACTTGTTTGGTTCTCATTTTCCATCTAACAATGTCTTTATTACATTTTACTACTGTGAATAATATTACAACAGCTACCTACGTAATGCTTAGCATACTAGCAGCAATACAAAATGTAATAGATCTCTTACTTTATAGCATTTCTCATATTAGTTGTTGATATAAGAATGTTTTGACATAATGTTCTGTACAACTTAATTCATTATATTGGTATGTGTTTTCACAGTCAAACATTTAAAATGTTTTATTTCTTTAATATAGAAACACTGGAAGGGTGTGAGGCATCAGATTAAATGTTGACATTTTGTTTAGCTATATAAAAACAAGTCTGAAAATATTTTAGTACTAAATATTTAGTGTAAAAACGGAGGCCAGGTTTCATGATCACCTGTGCATCACACTAAGCCCATGTGTGTGTGTGATGAGCAGTGACAACCAAGCTATTTGTAATACAAGAAGCAGCAGTACATGTCATGGCTGGCTGCAAAAAGGGTTAGCAGCCAAATAAGCTATACGGACATAAATAGGTAAGTTAAATGTAATGAAGCAAAAAAAAGGCGGAGAGATTCACAAATGTATAAAACAAGTGCAAATATGTTGATCTCACTTTAGATCTGAATTTGAACTCATGCTGGAATACAGCCACAAAGAAACTTTGAAAAACATGTTAGGGGTTTCTGAAATCATTATAAATCTGTATGTGCAACAGGATCTCCTACAATGTGCTGTGTGCTGCTGCTGCCAGACCTCAGCCTAGGAGTAGGGTGTTCAGACCACATTTGACCTACCATGGACTACAAGAAACAGAAATAATAGATGTCTACAGTGTAGACAAGGATACCATGGAACAAGTAATGTATATCAGTCATCCTCACTTGAGGACCTGCGAGAATCATGGAGAAACTATCCTAATAGAAACAAAGCAAGTGCAACTTCATGTATACTTGCTACAGAGACTTTTCAGTGACCCACAGGGGACACAGAGGGGGGATTCACAGGCATCTGCCTTAAGAATACTCTACCAGTTCTTCAATGCAATGCTGTAACATGTGGAAAAGCATATCTGAATTTCATGTACCCCTGATGAGAGAGCTACTGTCTTTCAAAATTTCTATGCCATAGCTCATTTCCCTAAGGTGTTAGACCACCATAGACTGTGCCCACATTGAAATAAAAGCCCCGAATGATGAACTGGAAAGGTGGTACAAAAATAAAAAATGTTATCACTCCATCAACTGTAAGGTAATCTGTAATGCACACGGTATCATATACAGTGTGTGTGCATTTAACTTGGGCAGTTTCCATGGCTCCTATGCATGGCACATCTGTGATCTGTACCTAAGGTTTTCAAGGAGTGACTTTCACAAAGACATCCAGTAATGGATGTAGGATAGCATTAGAATCTTGGCTCATGACTTCAATGAGAAACCCATGCAACCCGACTGATAAGGTTACAACAATGCACATGCATAGACTACAAATACCACAGAGCATGTATTTGGGCTGCAAAAGTCATGTTTCCAATGTTTAGATACATCTAGACGATCCCTACCTTATGACCCCACCACCTCAGCCAAACTACTCACTACCCATGCCATATTACATAACAGCATACTCAGAAAACAGTTGCAGCAGGTGCCCCAGGACAGAGACAGAAGTTCCTAGCATCATAGAAAGAGCCGGCAGACACAGATGAGGGGGGCAGAAGAGGAACTTGCAGCTGGGAATGATTATGGCAGACTGAGGCATGCACAATATACTCTGACACTAGCTAAGCGGCAGTGAGTAGCACACTCTGCATTTAATTAAAAGAAAGAAAAGAATGAGCTACGGACATACAGACAGTAACACGGACACATGCAAGCATACCAGCCTTAGTTTACCTGTGTAATGGATACCTACAATAAGCATCAGACTTAGGTAACCCCAGCCTACGACAATGCAAGCTTCAGTAACAAAGATCAGTAATGAACCTGTAATGCACAGATAATGCTTACCTATGTTTATGTGCAGTACTTCAAGAAAATTAAATTATCATCTTTACAGAAATATCATAAGTACTATGTATGACTGGTATATGCAACAAATACCGACCAAACCAACTATGAAGCTTTTCAACTGAACAAAAATATTTTGCTTCCATATGTTTTATGTTTCCAGTCTGTGCATCAAGCATAAGCAACCCCATGTCAAACAAACCCACAGGGGGTTGCACAGGCAGATGATCTAGTATATCTATAGAACCTTATGACTACAAAGGAAAGGAGAAATAATTAAAACTCAATGACCAGTTGCCTTCCAAAAGTAGAAAAAAAGAAAAATTATTTCACAAAAAAATGCTTGGTCTGCTCACTATTGTGCATCAGAAAAAAAGCAGCCCAGTTCTGGCACCCAGCAAGACTCAGGGTAATTTCAGCAGCATCTGCCCAAGGGGCCAACCAATCTATATTACATAAGTAATACTACTGTACAACTAGAAGTACTACTACAACTATGACCATGACAACTACAACTAATAACACTAATGAAGTTAACCAGACTAAGACCAACTGAAAATTATTATGTATTCTGATGAAAACATGTATTTGACTACACATGCATTAGCTGGTCACTCTATGTATTAGACATATGCAACACCAAATTACAGAATTGTACAAAGGGCAGAGCACAGTCATCATCACTTCCACAGACTGTGTGTGTGTGTGTGTGTGTGTGTGTGTGTGTGCGTGTGTGTGTGTGTGTGTGTGTGTGTGTGTGTGTGTGTGTGTGTGTGTGTGTGTGTGTGTGTCTGTGTGAGGAGCAGCAGAAGGGCAAGCTTGACATAAAAGTAATGTGCATGCATGTGACAGATGAGTTCTGAGTAAGTATGCAATGTCAGGGCCAGTATCTCCAGATGTGAAGAAGCCAATGTTGAATAATATGACTGTGTGTGAGGTGTCATGGTCAACATGATGTCAGATAAGTGTGCCTCTGCAGGAACTCAGCAACAGCATTTGTCCTAGCAGTACAACCTGGCATCCAGGACAGGTGGGAGCCATGCATAGTAGATGATTCAGTTTATTTTGACACACTTGACCATATGAACTACTTCAGACAGGGGTGTTAGTTCCATGAGCTTGTGTGGAAGTTGTGGTGCTGTCTGACCATGAGCAATGTCTGCTGGATGAGCTATCCTCACAGCTACATGCACAACCATGTGACTGACCACATTGGTGTGTGGACACATCCACCACTGATGGAGCAGTGAAAGTAGCACCACTACAGTAATGGGATCTGGCATGGCCATGGCCACATCGGCTAACATCTGACAATGTTCTAGCTATTGAGCCTCATGGATGCTACCCCTCCCAGAAGATGTTCCATTACCATGGTCATGACATATAATACTCTGAGTATCTCTTCTGAGGCCATGGTAGACCTTTCCTGTGCCTCCACAATGGCTCTGCACATACATTGGGAGGCAGATACTGACACACCATCATCATAGGAGGGGAGTAAATATGACTTCTCTGAGCAACTCTAGTGGCATCCCTGTTTAGTACTTCACCTTCAAGAAGGATAGGGGCAATTATACCAGCTCTGCAACTAGGATAACCATGTTATTCCTGCTCAGCCATATCCCTATCAACCTGTCCACTCTCAGATGTCTCTGTTTTATGGGTATGTTTAGACATAATGACTCTGTCCAGACTCTGTCATGGGAATGTGGGAGCCCAGGACCTCAATGTCAGACAAACCCACTGCAATTTCAGACTGTGCTTGTTCATCACTGCCATCTTCATCAGAAGCTACCAATAACCCAACATCAGGTAGTAGGAGCTCCACAGTGCTGTTGCTGGACTCACCCGTGATTATACAAATAAAACAGGAAACCAAAGAAATATGAAAGGATGATTACAATATAGTACCTACATCAGAATAAGCCAACAAAAAATACAAATGCAAATAACCTTTACAGTAATGTGTGTGTGTGTGTGTGTGTGTGTGTGTGTGTGTGTGTGTGTGTGTGTGTGTGTGTGTGTGTGTGTGTATGCATATATGTATGTATATATATATATATATATATATATATATATATATAGGTTTACTTCAGAATGTCGACCATTCAGAATGCTGACTTTCATATGGCCGACACCATATGATCAACATTCCGAAAGACCAACATCCTGAAATAGCACCATTTACCTACCTGTAAACACAGTAAAACTGTGTTATACAGGAGGGCAAGCCCCCCTGCACCCTTCCACACCCCCTGCTATTTAAATATTCTAACTCAGAGATTGCACTGCAGTGCAGGAAAGGGGAATCTCCCAGTCCCGCACTGTAGCGGGATCTCCACTATCATTCATCAGCCTTTCAAACATTCACTCATATGGTGTCGGTCATATGAGTTTCGAACATTTGAATGTTCAAACAAATGAAGGTCTCCCATATATATATATATATATATATATATATATATATATATATATTTAGATAGATAGATAAATAGATATAGATATCAGCTGAAGACAGAATAAAAAAATAATGCCCAAACCATGTACAGGTGGTTATTGCACCTCAATGCATGATGTCCCTAGAAACAAAAATTGCATTTGATAGAAGTATTATAATCAAACAACTCAAGACAACTTAAGAGAAGTCTTAAACTTTAAGTAATTTATGTATATTTGAGTAGTCTAACTGGAGCATCACTAACTGAGGTCATCTAGTTGTCCTCCATCTCTGCCCCTACATGCATATCAACACTGTGGAAATTTTCTGAGCTGCCTGGATCCCTTACAGTCAACAGGAATTCCTCTGTCTCAGTGAATGATGGTTTAATAAAAGGCCCATCCCTAGTACTTTTTCATTGCAGTGCCAGAGCCTTGGATCTGTCATTAGCATTCTTGATTATATCACTAGATCTGTGTCTGACATTCTTGTAGTCACAGCTGTGGCTATCCACAGCAGTCACATCATTGACAACATGATGCTAGACATGGTCACAGAACAGCTAGTCAGCTAAATGAGGATCTAGGAGCCATGACCCTTGAAGACAGACAGCCTGGGCTATGACTTCATTCTCAGCATCTGGAAATGGAGTTTTCTGTAGGATTAACCTACCTTTTTTCCTTTTGATGCTATAGCCTGTATGATGGAAAAAACAGAAGTATATTAGACACAACCATTACACCAGGCATGGGGGTTACAGGCTGATCTATTACTGGGAGAAACTATTCATTATGCAGGCATCACCATTTAAAACATAAAAAGCAGTTCTGAAGTATATCACTGCAAGACCTGTAAACTCCCCATAAACACTCTCCCAAGATGGATAAATGTATGACTGCAGAATTGAACAAACACTGATGTCATGGACATAAGTAGAATATACAAATACACAACTACTAGGAAGATAGAATAAGCATAAGCAGAGAGCAGCTGTTTAAAGTAACAATAACCCATATATGCTGCTACAAAGTCTAACACATCTGAACATCCTCAGAATGTTGCCAGTACCACATGAAACAGAAGTAAAGTATAACTGCAATAATAATTGATCGTATGTTCATTACAAAAGCACAACTTGGCAAAATTAGACAGCAGTCATTGCAACTAAAGGCATTCAAAATATAAACTTGTAAATGCTACTTGTAAAGAGCATTCCATACCTTGAAAGATTTTGGACAGTTTCAGGTAGTAAAATTAGTAAGATGCTGTTTTAGGGAAACATGAAGTACACAGCAACACATCTTTAATAATCTGTATGACTACGGCTTTAGCGTTATATATTTTTCATTACCCTAAATATACATTGTATGGCTATAGGCTGTATAGAGCATCATCATCTATAAAATTTGCATTGCCTTTTCTCAATATGTGTCAATATGTGTTATAAGATAAATGCATCATAATGTCAGCATTTATTTGATTTTGCAGCACTTGGGAAACTTAGCAGTCTTCCTTAACATGATGGAAGTTCCATAGCACTAGCGTCTGCTTATACCATGTAGATTAACCCCTCAGGGGATGCTAAATATGTTAATTAGGTGTTGGCTCATTATCAGTCCTGAATCACTCCATCTGCTCAACCTGCTGGACAGGTAAACATGGTTTTAGTACCTACAAAGTGTTGGGAATAAACCTGAACATTAAGAGAGTAAATATTAAGAGTTTTATCTAGGTAATGCTTTGCAAGTGTGACAAATTAGCAGTTCTGAATGTTCACGTATTTGTTTAGCATCCCTGCTAATGAGAAGTACACTTACAGGGGAGGTGTCAGAGAGAAAACCCTTGGTCAGAAGGTTTTAGTTATATTTAAGTCAGTGTGAGAAACTTCTTTGTGTGGAAGATTTTCAATACACACACACACACACACACACACACACACACACACACACACACACACACACACACACACACACACACATATATATATTTATATATATATATATATATATATATATATATATATATATACATATATAAAATAGTTAAACTTAAACTCGTCCCGAGACAAACAATAATAAAATATATATAATTTGAAAAAAATATATGCAGAATTATTAAGTATTCATAAGTAATCCAAGCAGAGTAGACAGTCTGTTTCCAGTCAAAAATCCTTTATTAAGTACACAGACAAGTGATCCAAGTAAAACAAAAACATACCAGTTTTTTGTTTGTAGTGTTTGCTATTGAAAGTAAAAAAAAATAAAGTCCAGTACAAGATTAATGAACTTTCTTAACTTTTGCAGTTGTGCCTGTGTATCTTGGTTATGTTTCTTAAAATACTCCATAGCTGCTGCTTTTAGTTATATTTACTGACATACGAGTGAATGGTGATACACACTTTAGTCAACATTTTGTAAGATTATGTGCCTCTGATGACAAAGTGTCTGTAACTCATAGTATATATACAACACAGAAATACATGAAAAAATGTCATACTCATTGCAAAATGTAACACATTCATGTTATAAAGGGATTTCAATGAAGTAATGAAGAAAAAATGGAATTTGACACTCTTCTCTGGTAGACATTTGTTTGCAACCTCCCCCATGCTTTATTCACATCACTTCTACAAGGATAACATTCACACAAAATTATACATGACTAATGACAACTTTATGATGACATGGGTACATTATTGTCCGAATGCAAATGTCAAGAAGTACAGTGCTAAGTACATGTGCATATTTTGCAATATTTGACAAACACAAGACAGTATTTTTCCACGTCAAACATTTTTAACAGTTCACAGATGCATATGTGGTGGTTGCTAATGCTAGGAGCATTAGTAATATTTTTTTGGGGGGGCTGGAATTTACTAAGTTCCCACAAGTTTGATGTATTGTTTGTGAAAAAAGGTTAAAAAACAATGCCCAGAAACCAGTTCTGTCAGGGTATAAATGTTTTACTGTAACATACATTCTAACAAAAAAGTCAGGTGGTGGTGTTATGATAGGAAATAAATATTGTTGTAGGACCTGTGACTATCACATGTTCACTGATAATAACAATACTGTAGTTTGTGTAACTGTGGCAACAAATGCAACCCTGGAACATGAAACAGTTGCTGAAGGGTGTAGATCACCAAAGTCTAGTGCTGATTAGATTAGTACTAGGTTAACTGCCCTTGTTGGCCATTTTAAGCCAAGACAATTACCCAAATGTAAGAATCAAACCCTGCATCTTGTGTCTGTAAGGTAAACACCTTAGCTGTTATACTAATGTCCCACCCAAGATGTACAGAAATTCATACATTTCTTGCATGAAACATCACAGGAAAGAATAACAGTGGCTGCAGAATCAAATTTATCAATCAGACTGCAATAATATTTATTCAACAACATTAGTAAGGAAATTATTTACAGCATAAGTTTAGGAACAGCAAAGATTATGAAAAAGCCTACCCGTTAATGGAACATAGTAGCTATTGTTTGTATTCCAAAAGAAACTATTGTTACTTCTTGTCAAGTTTTACCATGTGCAGTAATCATGGGGTAATAAAAGCTAAATTGTTGTTAGATAATTCTGCTAACTGAAATCTAAGCTAATGCACAGAAGATTAATACAGATAATATGGAAGCAAAACAAGTTACAATTACAAACTAATTGGAGTCATACTTTCAGTTGAAAAACTGCAGAAGGAATGTGGCAAGCTTTGAAAAAAGAAATTGAATGCAAAAAATAAATAAAAATAAATAAATAAATAACATCACTATCTAGGCATATGACATCAGGAGGACATATTTCCATAAGAACAAGATACACGATTAAGATGAGAGATAAAAAATATAAGAAGTGAAAAAGATGTTGAACTGCAACTTTGAAAACTGAAATATACAAGCTGGACAGATAAATGAAACATAATTTGAGACATTAACGCTGGCTGACACTCCGCAAAATCCAGAAAGTCCACAATTTAATAATTTTAGGACAGTTTATTAACCATATGGCAATAGTGATAAAACCAACAATGACTGAGCACTTTCGTCCACTACTTGGACTTCACCAGAATTAGTGTAAAAATATGAACTTTAGCTTTTATAATGGCTAATTCATAAAGTAATTACTTGGTTAACCTATAAAAACTCTTCTATGTAACCTTCCAAGCTCAAATTTCCATATTACATAACAAACAAAATTTTATTAAAACAATGTTACAAAATTATATTTAAAAAGTTGCATGTATTAAAAATCTAAGTTAACATAAGTATAAAATATTCTTATGGTCTATTAGCCCTTAATGCTAATAAAGGGTGAATGCAAATGGTTTCATTTATTCCAGGAAAATGACAAGCATTCAATTTAATTTGCCATTTGACTTCATTGGACTGCAGTAATAACTTAATATCTCCTCCCTTTGGGTTGGCTTCTACTCTTTCTACTATCCGAAAAATATTTTTTTTTCATGTGAGGGGTAACTTTTAACATGTTTCTAAAGTACACTATTCTCATTATACTTACTTATACTATGCACACGTTCATTTATTCTTTTTCTAAAATTGCATTTGGTTTTCCTCACATAGAAAGACAAACATCTGTTGCACTTAGCTAAATAAATACAAACTTAGCTGCACAATTGCCTCACCCCATTTTCACTTTCTGATTGGAATAATTATGTAGTGTTATAAATTTATCTTCCATGATACAACTACACTCTGGGAAAGTCCAACATTTTAAAGTCCTTTTTTCCTCAATTAACCCTACGATCTGTTTAGAACCTGCTTCAAAACTTTAAGTTATTTCCAGCTTTAAAGGAAAATAAAGGTTCTGGACCTAATATCTGATAAATAGCGGGGTTAGTTTTTAAAACATTACAGTTTTTTTCTTATTACCTTGGTGATTTCATTAGCTTGTGGTGAATAGTGGACCACCATTTCCCTTTCATAATACCTTTCATTAGAAAATGTTTTCCATTTCTCCATTCCAACCCCTAAAAGGGGTTTGCATTCTTTACCCCACTCTTTTTCCACATAACCTCTAATGTCCTCAACCATACTGAGAAGATATCTTCTAGCCAAAAACATATCTGCTATCTTATCAAGTTTATAAGGGAGCTCATCCAGATGGGACGTCATCCTTGCTGCCCGAATATATTGTCCTTTTAATACACTTTTCTTTTGTTTATAAAGATGGCAACTCATATAATCTAAATAAGTATTAGGAAATGTCTGTTTTCTAGAGATGTTAGATTTAAAACCTTGCCCTGTGTGTAAAATCACTGTATCTAAGTAGTTAATTTTATTAAAATCATAATTAAAAGTGAAATTTAAAAAATGTGAAGAACTGTTCAGATATTCCACAAACTTTGTAATAAGCACTGCCAGGACTTTCCACAGGATAAAGATGTCATCCAAAAACTTTCCATAAAATCTTATATATTTCCAATATTCAGAGGTAAATACTATGTCAGTATCTATATATATATATATATATATATATATATATATATATATATATATATATATATATATAATATATATATATATATATAATATGAACAGGAAAGGTTTCATAAAAGAGTTTCTATTGGTTAATTGAATAATTACTTTATGAATTCACCATTATAAAAGCTAGAATTCCTATTTTTACACTAATTCTGATGAAGTCCAAGTAGTGGAAAAAAGCACTCAATCATTCTTGGATTTATCACTATTGCCATATGTTTAGTAAACTGTACTAAAATGTTTAAACTGTGGACTTTGTGGATTTTGTGGATTGTCAGCCAGTGTTACTATCTTATCAGTGTTTGTTGGTTTGAGTGACACCGTACAGATTTATAATGTGCAACATGATCAAAAAAAATAACTGAAAATATGTGCTGTGATGTAATTTATATAGATTTAACTTCAACATTTGACAGGGTCAAACACAAACACTGATCAATATATTAGAACAAGTAGGTACTGAAGTACTCTTGATAAGATGTATAGCTGTGTGGCTTAAAAAAAACATAGAAAGTATATTATAGCAATTGGACAGGTGAAATTTGAGGTTATAGTCAGGATGTCCCTCAGGGCTCTGTCCTGGGTACATACTTGTTTATATTGTATCTTTCAGATCTATATTTTTTATCAGAGGTGTTCTACAGTCTTCATGCAGATGGCTTGAAAATGGGTAAACTGGTTACATGTGTTACAGATATGGCATGTCTGCAAAAGAACTTGACTAAATTGACCATTTCAGGACAGAAGAATAATATGCATACATCAAAAACAAACCAGATGAGATTTGAGAGACCTAATTTGAATGAGGAATATTTAATACAGCACACAGTAATTGAAACTATATATTAATTTAAGGACCTGGGCATATGGGTAGATCCACCTTTGAGTTTTTCTAATCATATCAACTAATTGGATAATGATAGAACTATAGATTGTGTAAAAAGATTTATAAAGTCAAGGAAATCTGAAATGATGAAGTCATTGTTTGTTAGATACATTAGACACAAACTTGAGTATGGAATAACAATAGGGAAACCTTATAAGAAACAAGCATGAGTAAACTGGAAAGAGTGTAGTGCTGATATTCGAAGGGCATGTGTGGATGTGAAAATTTAAGTTATTATCAAAGTCTAAAATATCTGCACTTGTACAGTGCCTCCGAGACTTTATTGAGGCATATAGGGCATTTAGAGACAACTACCTCTGGGGATGTTTGGAGTTGTCAGAAAGTAGTAGAGAATCATCAGACAACCTATGTAAATGATTGTATACTAACGAGAAGTGTACTAATTGGTTCTCTGACAGAGCAACTGATCCATGGAATAGACTACCAAATTACATAAAAGCAAGTACTAGTTTAGATATTTTTAAGAACAACCTGGACACTTAGTATAGAAATAAGTGTTTTAGTATTTTGTTAGGCTCGTAGGGTATTACTGCATGTTCATAAAATATTTATATACATGTACGTATGTATATATGTATGTATGTATGACTTTCTATAACTTAGTTTGTAAATGTTCAGGAGGCAAAAACTGCTAATATCAATGTTTCATGGTAATGCCATACATGCAGAGTTCAAATCTGGAGACGATGATATCTTTATCAAATTAGGGATCCTTACTGGCAAAAGTTTACTTGTATAAGGCCACAAAGTAGAGAAATAATTGCAATGATTTATATATAAATTATCTTTTTTTTTTGGCTTGATCCTTTGCACAAAGGTTGGTATTGCACTGTACATCAGTGCCACTCAATGATGGCCCTCTCCAAATAACAGTTCACTTCTTGTGGCAAAAAAATAAAACATTTAATTTAGCATGCTTAAAGAATTAACTGTGAGTTGTGCAAATAAGACTGGTGAGGGTGTGGGTTACACTGCACTTTGGATAGTATCGAATGTAGAAAACAGATATGCTATTTTCAGTACTTGAAGCAAAACTACACATATAATTTAAAAGGGTAATGTTTCTACACAATTGTGTATAATGGCTGCTAAACAAGATAAATGTGATCTGGGTCACCTGCGATACTCATGGCACCGATTAGGGTACAAAACACACTTCTATGTGCATGATGCAAAAAATAGTGTGTGCCAAAGCATGAGACAGTCACATTAGTAAAATAATGTTTTAGGGAAATATGAAGAGCAGAGGAACATAGCTTTAATAATATGTATGACCATGGCTTTAGTGTAATATATTTTCATTATCCTGAGTGTATAGTATACAGATATACAGTATACTGTGTAGAATATCACCTTCTGTAAACTTTGAAATGTCCCTTCCTCAATAATGTATTACAGCATAAATGTAGCATAATGCCAATGAAAACATGTCAAAGCACAAAGTTAGTAACTCTAAAAGTGCGTCTTATTCTTTGCTTGACAGTTGGCATGAAGCAATGTTAGTATGCAGGAATAACTGTAGGGAAGTGGCACTTCAGGTCCTGTGCCAAACATTAAAAATAAATAAATAAATTAAAGTTATGCATGCACTAAGATTGTGCCATAGGCTGCACAAATAAACTTGGCTTCGAAAGTGGTCAGCACTGAAGATATAACAAAAATTAAAGCGATGAAAACTTTTACACAGGAATACATATTTGCTTCAACATATCCCTTCAAAAAAGGAACACCTCAAATTGTAACAGTGGCTGATGTCAGAAGTAGGTCCTGTTCAAAATTGTATCCTTCAATTTTCACCCTTGCAATGTCAGTTCTCCTCTGACACTGACAGTTAATACACATAATAAAGAAGTTTTTGTTCCTTCTTGTCATGGGTTTGATTTCAAGGTGCTATCACTCACAATTTTAATATTTCATGTGCCACCAAGACATTATGTGGTACTTAAAATGTATATAAGGGCAATGCTGAATAACAACATCATGGAAATTTTCATGTCATATTTGTTTGTGACAATGTTCCTGTTATGAATGCTATCAACCATCCCAGAGAAAATACTCATAAGTGGCAATATATCATTTGAAATGTAACCAATATATCAATGTTAACCAACAGTTGCTGGAGTCACCATTGAGCATTTGTACATACATTGATTAGCACACATGCCCAAGTTTTACTGACACGTTTCTCACCTAAAGTGGCATTAAAAAACCATACAGACATTTCATTCCAGTTGATTTTTGTGCTTTCTGTTATGCAAATGTGATTGACTAGCTTGTCCACCAGAGCACACAAGCTGATACATGGAGCCTCTATATTGAGGGACAATTCCCTGCCATTTTCCCTAAGACATTTGAGAAAAATTGGTAGGTGGTTATAAGGGCTTTGCTCCATTTGAAGCTTAGAGGTGTTGGAAGAAGGACACTAAGATATCTGTTAGACTCCTTGTTAAAATTATAGATAAAGGTTGCTGCAGGATAGATATACCAGGTTAAGGCAGAGGGTTGGAATAGCCTAGCCAAGGATGTCACCAGTGCAACAGGCATCCCATGCACAGGTGAGCAATGTTATCACCATTATAGTGATTTGAAAATGTGGAAGAAGGACATCCTTCACCAATGGTAAAAATATTATAAGACACATGTTCTGCCTTAGTTGTATAAGTATACTAGCTCATAAGCAGGCATAACAGTACCATTGCTAACAGAAACAGGTGCCTATTATTTATTTGTTATTGTTTATTTTTCTGTTAAATGCAACTTCTGTAGAGACTGAATTAAATATGGAGAAGCATCAGGAGAGACTACAATGCCTCAGAGAGGGACAAGATAAATGCTAGTCAGGTACGACTAATAACCATTTCACAATAGCAGGGATTATAAAGAAATTAAATTTTCTGGACAACACTCTATAATTGCTTGACAAAGTAATGCATGAATATGCTTGCATGCTCTATATATACAAATTGTTCATACCTGCAAGAATAGCACTTGTAAAATTCCATTAGCTAATGTTTCAGTAAATGTAGACATCTGTGTGTTCAAATCCAAGCAGCAGAAATTAGTCATAATTAGTTAATATGTATTATTCTGCAATCATTAACTAAAATAACATTTTACTCATTCCACGTGGACATTTTATGAGGTAAAGTGCATAAAGCAGATGTCCACTTGTTACACTATTTGCATAGTATCTATAATATTGAGGAGATTAAGCTTTAATTTATCACACATGTATGGCTTCACATTCATATATGAATTATTACAATTATATGACATTTATGATATTTTTCTATGTTGTCTGTTCCCCCACCATATCTCTACTTTTTTTCTGTATAATGAAATTTGGAGTATAGTTTCTGCTGTAACAGGACCTCCAGCATGGGCAGCTACACAGGCTACAGATGCTTGGACCACCATCCCTCTACAGGTTGCTGTGGAAGCACCACCAAAGGCAGCAGAGGCACCTTGCACTTCTGGGTTATAACCTGACAGGGCTGTCTCTATGGGTCCTGCAATCTCTGAACCACCTACATCAGGTAGTTCTACCACAGGGGCTGGTGCATTGGTCCCCAATGGGAGTAGTGCCAGTAGAGGTGGTGACTATGTCACTCAGGAAAAGTTGACAGGGCTAGTGAAAGATATCTTGGTGTCTGCATTAAATGAATAGAATGAATCGTGAAGAGAATATCCAAATTTATGCACCATCTGGCACTTCCCTAGGCATCTGGGAGAAGAGAAAGTGGTGGCAGCCAGAGGGTGAAGACTAGATTCCCACTGTACTCATGCTGGACAGAGATGTGCCTCCAAAGTTCCATGCCTATCCACAATCATGTTGCCCTCCACATTTTTGTGTCCATCATCATCCCTGTCTGTCTTGTATACCCTGCATGTCTACATGTGCTAAATAACCTATGCTACATACCTACCTACCTTACCCAACATCCTTCTCTCTCTCTATAAAAAAATGAAAAGGGTACCTGTCCTAAAAAAAGTATGCCCCATACATAGCTCTGTGCTTGGTGTACTTATGTGTGTGAGTATAACGCACTTAATTTTGCCACATTAGCCACAGAGCATTATTAAGTTGTTGTCACACACTGTTTATGTTGTGACTATCCAAGTTCCCCAAATTCTTTGTAAAAATACAATGTTAGCTTGTGAACAGTTGGAAAACTATGGTGTTCTTCCACCACCATCCAATACATTTATTTTTTCTTCTTGCAGTATCCTATGCTCTTCTTTCATTTATTTATTATTTATTTAATTGGCATTTGTTAACTGTGTTGATCCAACTGAGACTGAGCCCATTTTCAGTGGAGACCTAGGGAGTAAAGTTCCAGTACATTACAAACATTATGAAAGAAACAATTTAAAAAATATATAGCTTGAAACTTCCCAGTGGATCTTGGAAAAGTGACAGCTACCCATTTTTGCCCCTGTCCTTTCATTCCCATTTTACACATTTAATCTGGCTAAAATATAAGATTTATTTATGACATACATGGCTGAAATGCCCAGTAAACAGAACTTTCTCTTTCTGTCCTCAGCATTTGTGTGATGTTTGGCATTAAGCAGCAAACCTAAGTTTTTGGTAAAAGCCACTTCACATCCTATGTCACAGACCTGATGAATTTCCCTTTGGCCACATTCATATGGAGCTCTGTATGCTCCTTTGCATAGCCCTGCTTTGAGAGGGATAACAAAACTGATATTACTATGAGCAGACTGTCATTATTATATGCATAACAGGCTCCAAGGTTTAATATACACCATATGTGGTTTTTCAATTCTCATTACTGTTAAGAAATCTGATGCACATGTTTTCCCTTGCTTCATACTTTTCATATTGTCCCTTCAGCTGTGATACTTTTACTAGCCAGAATATGACTTCTTCTGTAGTGTGCTCAGAAAATGTTCAGGTCTGGTGAATGTTGGTTAACAATGGTAGGTGTTCAAATCCAGCATTATGTGCAACATAAGTTAAAGTTTTCTTTTGTATAACATTTTATTGAACTATTGGCTATGTATGCTACTCCCCTACAAGTATCCTGCTTATTCGTTTATTAGTCCACCAGTATCCTACCCCTGCTTGCTCCCTCTTTTGAACTTTTTGCTGTAAACAGCATGACAGAAGTTTCACTGCTGACAAACAAAAGAGTAACTCAATAAACATATGGGCAGAAATGGCCCCAAATTATAAATTTCTTTATGCCTGTGCCCTTCCTTTTTATGATTCTTGGCAATGAGCAACAGCTACCTCCCATTCTAAGTGAAAAAACTCAAAAAATAATTGTGCATGTGTTAGTACTTTGCCATTTGTCACACAAACTAGCTTGCCTGCAGTGTGCTTTAGGAAGTGATTGTGACAGAGTAAAAAAATGCTTCTATTACTTTAGTGGTCTATTGGCATATTTTAGTCAGGATATGGAGACCAGTTGGCATAATGGGTAAGGTCTTTGCTTCCCATGTACAAGTAAAGGTTTGATTCTGACCTCCAGCCAATGTCTATATTGAGTTTGCATGTTATCCCTGTATCTTTGTTGGGTTTCTTCCACCTTCTAAGAAACATCATGAGTGTTTCCACCTCAAACTCAAGAATAGAGTTATGGGTAGCAGCACAGACTCTAGATGGTGCTCTATAGAGGAAAGAGTTGTATAAACCAACTAATTTGGGCATTAACTGTAGCATGCACTATCTTTTAGATAGGGAAACATGGATTATCAAATGCATGTCATGCTAGCTAATTGAAAGTATAAGAACTGGTTCTATGTGATTCAATCATGTTAACTAATATTGCCAAAAATGGGCATGGGCATTTGATGGTGATATGTGGGTAGATGACCCAGCCTACCCCAACCTATGCGAGGGAACCTTCCTAACAGTGGGAGGGGTCTATGCATGCCCTACTTCCAAGTGTGTATCCACCATAAAGCCCAGCAGCCCTAGGTCAATAACACCTCAATGCATCTTAATTTGCCATGCATACATATCATTTCCTAACACTGCAATTCATGTGAAATATAATGTATGACTTATTGCTACAGTATGTTGCATGTGTTGTGGCAAAACATTGATATTTTGTCTATCTGTCACACCACATTGCCAATTCACCCTAACATATGTCATGTAAAGTATAACTATGTGATTTCTTACAGTTATATAAATGCTTTTCCTATGGACTTACTATAACGTTCTATAGAATGTGGACTCAGATTGGCAGGTGTTTGAATCCAACAATTGTAACTTGTATTAGTGTGTCAGGAAATTCTAACAAGAAGGGCTTGAATATAAAATATGTGATGTGTACACTTACACTTATATGTAATATTTACACATGGAGAGGAATCTTCCAGCTTTTGTTTCCCTTTTAGGTCATACACATTCCTTTCAACACAATGATAATTTCACCCCTTCAAATGTGTGCTGTCTCACACTTGCAGTAAGACTTCTCCTGTGGCATGAGCAGCTAATATACTGTTCCATAGATTGTGGACTTAGGCAAATATAATCCAAATAATGATTAGTACCACAGGAAAATATACGGTCTTGAACAGAAAGCACAGAAGTGAAATCATAAAAATAAAAAACTGTTCAGTAGCGAAATCATGCAGAAAATAACAGCATACAATAAGTCTCTTCAGACCAAAGTCATGTAAAACGTATCAAACAGCATACATTAAGTCTATTTAGACCAAGAATATACGAATAATCCAATCCAATGAAGTAAAATGCTGTTAACATCTTTTAAAAAACAAATCTTTTATTAGCAGATATCTGGTACGCGCTTTCGCCAAAGTGGCTTCTTCAAACCATAAAAGTGCAAAACAATTCAAGACACACCTTATATACATTCAGAAACACCTTCAATTACTAATTAAGCCAAATGATGACATCATAATTAATCCATATACATTTAAAGTAAGCATTGATTTAATATTACAGTGCACATATGCAAGCAATAAAAACAAAATATTTAAAGCATCATTAGTACAAATGAGCATCTAGAATGTATTTATATAAATAAAATTTTGATTAATCCATGAAGGGAATGATTTATTATATAAAAATGTTTAAAAAATTACTTAATACAAAACCTTCTATTCTTGAGGGCTGGTCTTAAAGGGACCTTATCATTAAGACCAGGGTAAATATGTGCTTGCGATCTGATGATCCAGTTAGTTTTATTTCTTTCGGTATAATTCCTTAGGTCCCCTCCCTCCAAACTAGGTGTATTAATATAAAGAACTAAAAACTTAAAAGTATGTGAATTATTGGTTTCTAAAACATGCTTAGACAAGGCATTAGTGTTTGACCGAATATGGATTTGTATAATCCTTATTCGGTCAAACACTAATGCCTTGTCTAAACATGTTTTAGAAACCAATAATTCACATACTTTTAAGTTTTTAGTTCTTTATATTAATACACCTAGTTTGAGGGGAGGGGACCTAATAAATTATACTGAAAGAAATTAAACTAATTGGATCATCAGATTGCAAGCACATATTTACCCTGGTCTTAATGATAAGGTCCCTTTAAGACCAGCCCTCAAGAATAGAAGGTTTTGTATTAAGTACTTTTTTAAACATTTTTATATAATAAATCATTCCCTTCATGGATTAATCAACATTTTATTTATATAAATACATTCTAGATGCTCATTTGTACTAATGATGCTTTATATATTTTGTTGTTATTGCTTGCATATGTGCATTGTAATATTAAATCAATGCTTACTTTAAATGTATATGGATTAATTATGATGTCGTCATTTGGCTTAATTAGTAATTGAAGGTGCTTCTGAACGTATATAAGGTGTGTCTTGAATTGTTTTGCACTTTTATGGTTTGAAGAAGCCACTTTGGCGAATGCGCTTACCAGATATCTGCTAATAAAAGATTTGGTTTTTAAAAGAAGTTAACAGCATTTTACTTCATTGGATTGGATTATTCATATATTCTTGGTCTGAAGAGACTTATTGTATGCTGTTTGATACGTTTTACATGACTTTGGTCTGAGGAGACTTATTGTATGCTATTATTTTCTGCATGGTTTCGCTCCTGAACAGTTTTTTTATTTTTATGATTAGATGGGCAAGTGTTCACATTCAGAAATGAGTACCTAGTGAGCATGTATATGACTATAGTGGCCAGGTAGGTCTGGTTTATCCATCTTATTTGGTGTGTACACTTATACTGAGGTGAAATCTTGCTTAGAGAGATGGCTTCTCTAACAATTTCAATGTATTTTAGGCCAATATTTGCTTTGTTATGCAACAATGATGTCATCCATTTGAATGTGTGCTATCTCTTTCTTGCAGTAAGACTTCCACAGTGGCATGAGTGATTAATACAGAACTATATAGAATGTATACCTAGAGAGGTAGGGTCTCAAATCTGGCAATGTATACATAATCTATGTGTGTAAGACAATAGTGACAGACAAAACTTGCTTACCCACTTGGTGATATAACTGATTCATACATGTGTGAGCACTTATATGGCTAAAGGAACTATATTTTAAGAGATCCATAAGCATTAAACATTAATAAATAAATCATCTCCAGAAGTGTGTACTGTCAGATATCTGTACAATAACATCTCCTGGGCATAAGCAGTTAAAGCATAGCTTTCTAAAATGTGGACTACTATGATTTTATAACAGATAATTACGATTAGGTAGAAATGGCTTCATCAAAAGTTGGGATGTGGATAATTCAATTTAAAGATAACACATATATGGCTCTAGGATTTTAATCACTCAAGCACATTTTACATAAGGCATATGGTTTCAAACATACCACTGAAGTTATCCCTGCAAGTTTATTTTTATCAGACAACTATAGTTGTGATTTTTTCTGTGGCATCAGCAGTTAGTAAATAGTTATATAAAGTGTGAACCTCAATAGTCAGGGGTTCAGATATGGTAATTTATGCATGTCAGTCAATAGTGATAGGCTGGATTGACTTACCCAACAAATGGTGATATGGCAGAATCATACTTGTATGGGCACTATTGTTTCTAAAGTTATTTGAGCCCTCTTACAACATTTTATGAGAGGTATAATCATTTCAACACACTGCTACTGTAACCCCCTCAAGTGTATGCTTCATAACATTTCAAATCTGATCATTTCTGTGGTATCAGTGGTTGATACACCTTTCTATGGACTATGCACTTAGGTATAGAGTTTTTTTAGTCTTAAAATGTGTAACTATTGCTGTGTAAGAAAATACTAATAGGCAGGATTGGCTTATCCAAGAGAACTGATGTTTACAATTTGAGTTACGTGGAAAAATTTACACTTGGGAAGAGAAAGGCCAAGTTTTGTTCTCCATTTATTGGAAGGGGTCTACTTCATAACATTGAAATTTCATAACGTTGAATTTCATAACATTGAGACCAAAACATCTAAATCCCAAAACACTGAAAACCCAAAACATTGAAAACTCAGAACATTGAAAGTGTGCTACATAACATTGAAAACTACAACACATATGTAAATAACATCCTTTCCACCTATAACAACACCTAACTAACAAACACACTTTCTACTACGTTTCTGCAGGGGGGGCTCTGCCCCCCCACCCCTGTAAATTTAATATAACAGCTACAAGATTGCACTACAGTGGAAAAAAAAAGTTAATTTCCTAACCTCACTACACTGAGTGAAATATTTCCACTGTAGTACGATTTTGGAGTTGGTATATTTCATTTACAGGGGGTGTTGGGTGCAGGGGGGCTTGCCCCCTGCAGAAACATAGTAGAAAATGTGTTCATTAGTTAGGTGTTGTTGTAGGTAGAGGGGATCTTATTTACTCTTGCAATGTAGTTTTCAATGTTATGAAGCACACCTTCAATGTTCTGAGTTTTCAATGTTTTGGGTTTTCAGTGTTTTGAATTTTTGATGTTATGGTCTCAATGTTATGAAATTCAACATTATGAAGTTTCGGTGTTATGAAGTAGACCCTTTGGAAGCCATATGCATTCATAAACAATGCTCAGGTTATCCTTTAAGTGTGTGTTATCTGACAATTGTGATATGATTTCTTCTGTGGCATCACCAGATACTGCACAAGACAAGAGGAACTTGATGTACATTGCTTATTTTCAAATCCAGTACTGTATGCCTTTTCTTGTTTTGTTCACAATAGTGGTAACAGGCAAGAAAGTTTTATTCAAAAGATCTTGATGCGTGTCATAATACACAATGATAACAAGTGTCACAGTACTTTCATTATGACATTTTGTTATTTTTTTTTGGGATGGGTAGGTGATGTGAATCCAATAATTGCTTTACTTTCTTATGAGCATGCCTTGTATAATAATGTATTCTAGTGAGCAACGTTTAGCACAAAAAAAACAGAAGTTATCAGTGGTGGAAAACATTTATTGTCATTTGTCATTCTGGCAGACTGGATCTGCTTACTACTATGCAAAGAAGGCACTGGCCAATGTGCAGAGGGCACAACATTGCTATAGGCCAATGTACTGCACTTGTATGTAAACTGTAGCAGTTTCCACAGTTCACTTACTACCTGATGTTAATGTCACACCTGTTTTTGAGGCATGCTGAGTATTTAGAAGCAGGTATTATGATGGAGGTCTTTCACAATGCTGAATTGAGTAGACATTTTTTGATTAGAACATAATAGCAAAATGCCTTCAGAGGTGTACTTTGTCATATTGTATTAGCTGTGTATGCGACAGCAACAGATATTACACCCATACTATGATGCTTACATAGGCAAAACCCCTTTACACTCCAGTCACATACAATTATTTCAGTTATTGGTACATGCAGTAGTTGTCCTTACGTAATACCGACAAAAAGCATACTTGTGCTGTGATTATTTCTACTAGGAGTATAACTCTCACGAGTGGCCTTCTTTTCACATATTTAAATAATGGCTGTAAGCATACACTGACATACATACACACAACAGATGTTACTAGACTGCCTCCACATGACTTGGGTTTGCATGTTAATAAATTTTAAAGGACATGTCCCACATCTCCTGTATACAAACATTTCATGTGTTACGTTTTACAAATATGTGACAGTGTATTGTCCCTAATCTTCTATTTGTTGTCTGTTCAATGTGATTGTTCATTTTATGTGGCATACCCTTGTGGATTTTACTGCATACTAATTTGTGCATGTGTATTCTATCTCACTTCCTATCCTTCTCAACATGCATGTTACTGCCAGAACTATTATTGTCCACTGTCAGTGCTTGTATGGGCAGGTATTCCTTAATGTTCTCATGCTATCAACAAATCTATGCATGTGTTTTCCCATTACTTCTGCATTGTTATTTTGCAACATATAAGGAATGGGAATTTGTAAACTTGTGTTACCTGCAATTGTGTTCAAGCAACACATTTTTCCTTGTGAAAATTTACTGCCTATATTTTCTTGCTCAGTTTATATGACAATGCTAGTGAAGTTCCCACATGTCCACAACTGCATTCTACTTATCGACCTTCCTTATACTCTTGTTTTGCTAGGGTTTATCTGTCTTTTACGTATTCCAAATCGAGCTATCTCTTGTTGTGCCATGCATGTGCACTCACTTACTGATCTTAGATTTGTGTACACTCTTTTGTTTACATTGTGTACACAAGTCATACCATACCTCATAAAGATCACTAACATGTGCAGTGGGCTCAAGGAGGGGCTGCCCAATGTGTAATAGTATCCTAGAGTCTTACATATTCGATGAGTAATGCTGCTGATTGTGCACAATCTGTTGATTGTGTTAGCCCAGTGTGACATGTACAGGATGTGAATGAACCTTGAGGAGTGTAATAAAATAAATGTATTATTTCATACATAATTTTGAAATCAAAGCTTTGACGTAATGCCACAGTTCAGTAGAGCTCCTTTCTTTGCCTATAAATCTTCACCCTTTTTGGATTAAAAATAACTTCTCTCAGAAAGATGCTGAATTATATCACTGAAACATTAATGACAATCATGTTATTTCAGTACTTAAAAAGTTGTCTGCACTTTAACAAAGATGCCAAGATGCTTCTGGGAGGTAGGGCTGCAGAAATAGATTAAATTAGAAAGGAGAAAGGAAAATCATTTGGGAAAACAGTCAATAGCAGGATTCAGAATGAAATTCTGAACGCATAAAGTACTTCAAACAGTTCAGAAGGCTCTCTTTAGGTTACAAAATAAGATGAAAACATGTCAAGGCATTAGTAAGATAGTGGGAGTACACTTCAGTAAGGATGCACAGAGGTAATGTAACATAAAAGAACTCCTTCTGCTTCAGAGGGACTTAGATCAAGCAATGTGAGTCAGAAAACGTGAATATCTTGAGAGAGAGAGCGCGAGAGAGAGTAATATAAAGTTAAATATATGATATGGATGACATTATTTGAGCAGGGTAACCAACATAATACAGCTAACATGAGCTCAAAAACAGACAGGTAAAATAGATGCTGGGGGTTAATTGCTACTCTTGATAGTTTTTAAATGTTTCCAGATTTCTGCAATGGAAGCCTATTGGATGACTCAGGGAAGATTAACAGATTAAAGATACAGTTTTCTACACATTTTCCATTTTGCATTAGTAATGTCTACTATAATAGATTATACAGTTTGATAGTAAATATTATTTTATTTCTGCTACTGAAATAAATACTATAAACAAAACCAAGATGAAGAATATCCCGTTTACTGTATGCATTTCATAAAAGCAGAATTAGCTAAAGGTCAGGTTCAGTACTACAGTATCATTCTTTGTAAGTGTTAAAATACCAAATGCATTACAAGCAATTCAATGAGGATAGGCTGACAGTGACTATACTAGCAGTATGAACGCAGCAAATGTGAATATTTCTAACTACACCACTGAAGAGCTAAAAGAGTTGATAAGTTAACTTAGGGCACACTGCAGCCCTAGTGAAAGAAGAGATGGTTAAGAATTTCTGAACAATGAAGCTGAATGGCATTAACACATATTGGCACCAGTCGGACAGCACAACACAAAAGGGCTTTGTTTGATTATTTTTCTTTACTTGTGTATGATTCTCTAAGGAAGTCATTTACTCAGACAAGCATTAACAAGGTGCTTTTGAAAAGCAACATTCATTGTCTTGTCTGATTAACCATAAGAACACATAAAAATAAATACAATTATATAAATTCATTCTAACACTGCACCTACTCAATTTGCTTCCCAGAACAAAAATAAAATGCAGAATTCCTGACAAGGTAACCCTTCAATAATTGCAAATCATGGCAACTGATGTATGCAGTTTATAAACCATTCTGAAAACCAAGTGTAATGAAAAATGATTGAGGGGGAACTAAAAATGTTAATAGAAAATATAAATAGATACACTAGGAAAGTCATGCCACTGCAGACTGTAGAAACTGCAGCTAATATATTTTAGTCTACAGGAAGAAAGACTTAAGAACCAGATATGGAGCAGAAAATATAAGCACATTGGACTGTACTGGAGATATACATAAATGCTTTAAGCATGTAAGGAGGCAGGGAAGTAAAAGCAAAGCTTGTTATGGAATTAAGAATCCAGTTCTTAATGTGTTGCAAACAATTGTTGCTTACTTATAAGAGTTGACTCTTACTATGGTCAGAGCCATTGGTAGGTCATCTGGCATGCTTGGCATTCCTCCAGACTGGAACCCTCTTAATTAAAAAAAAAAAAAATTCTTATCAAAGTTCAACAACAGCAGATCAGCTATTGCCAAAAGAAGTATTAAAGACATCCTGGTATTCATTTAAGAAGCCATCAGTGATATTGTAGCTTCCTAAAAGAATGCACTTATTAACTTACTATATCAGTAACTGTAACATAGTAATGTCCTTCGTACAATTACTAACACACTTAGCTAATAAATGTATTCATTTAAGAAGCCAAAAGATTTCATAAATGATTACCACTATTGCACTTGTACCCCATTAGCACCTACTAATCGCACACCTAACAGTTTATACCTCTGGCTCCTTCACTCCACCATAGTTATGTGCCTGACATCTGCTGGGAAATAGATTAAGTATGAAATAAGGCATGAGGATGATGTGCTTAATGCAGGTATTACCATGCATCCAGGAATGTACTGAAACATGAGCCCAAAGTCCCTTACAATCCCTGCACACGCAGTAATAGCTGCAGCATAAACATGCTCAATCAAGAGCCTTACTGTACTTAAAAGTCGGCATCTGGATGTAGCTGTGCACAGTTCTAATTTTTTAACTGTGTGGAATTTTGGTCTGAAATTTTCTGGGTAGTCATTTAAAAACTCTTCTGTCAAACTGTCATGGACTTGCACGCAGTCTAGTTTATAATAGGTGCTAACAGTACACTAACTACACTCTAGTACACTACACTACAGCACTATAGCACACTACACTATACTATAGTACACTACACTATACTTCACCTGAGTTCTAGTATGTTACTGAGTCCAGATGAGGAGAATAATATACGAGTAACACAAAGCTTCATGAGCATGTATACTGCTTTCCAAATATCACAGCTTCATATGTGTTCAAAAGAATTAGCATTGTGATGGCAACTCCAAGAACTGAAAGTCACATATATACAGCAACACTTCCCCATCTTTTTAACTTAAATTAGCTGATAATAAATTTGTTGTTGTCTAAAAATATTCACAAAAATAATATTTTGGGTGGCAACTCCCAAAAACTAAAGAAAAAAAAAACACAAGTACTCAGTAATGCTCCCTCACACCATCATTTCTTTTAAAAGTTGGTTTAGCTGATCTCATTACCTTTGCTTTTATTTAACGCTTTCTCTTTTATAATTTTCATGTATGTTTTGTTTCTATTTTAATACACATTTATATTAATGTGATGTTTTGCTTTTGTGTATTTTATCATTTCGTTTTCATCTTAGGTCAAACAATGCTAGGCAAATTGTTTCAGCTACATGTATTTGTGCTTGTGCATATTTACTGGTCACATACTCATGTATGGGAAACTGAAATGATCAGGGAAAACTTCTTAGTTTTCAGTTAATGAAAAAAAAAACAAAAAAACATAGTGTTCTTTGCAGGGGTCTGCACCCCCACAATCCTTGCTGATTATATATACTAACATCAACATCGCTCTACAGTGGGGAAAGGGCAATCTCACTGATCCCTACTATTCACATCTTGCACCGAGCAAAAGGTGGCAATGTTGGATCAGCAGATTTTTGATCAACTGTGCTGGCTTTATTCCAACTAATGATCACATGTTTCAACCAACTGAATATCACTCGTGTATCTATATCGATATCTATATCTGTATCTATATCTATATCTATATCTGTATCTGTATCTGTATCTGTATCTGTATCTGTATCTGTATCTATATCTATATCTATATCTTTACCCATATCTACATCTATATCACTATCTGTCTAGCCATCTATCTATAGATATATATGAGAGGTTAAATTTTGATCAACTAAATCTTCAGTATGGAAATCAATGAATGCAACTCATCAACTATAAAAAACATTTAACAACAAAGGACTGAAAAATAAATCAAACATATGTTTTTTTTTTTGGGGGGGGGGGGCTGCACCATGCATAACTGGAAGTTGGTATAGTGGTTAAGGGCTCTGTCTCACAGACACAAGGTACAGGGTTTGCTTCTCACTTTGGGGGAGGGGTTGGTATAATGGTTAAAATCTTTACCTCAAAGACACAAGGTACAAGGCTGGTTTCTGATCTATGCTTATTGGCCAACCTTAAAATGAAGAAATGTCCAGCACCGAGGGTGAAATTATTAACAGTTTAATGTGGCAGCTCCAAAATAGAAATAAAAATAAACAGCAGACCAGTTTCGGCCAAAAGAAATTAGCCTTCCTCAGTCCTATAACAATAACAAGCACACACATAAGTTTAAATAGTGAACCTGATTGTAAAATAGTATCTCATTGGACAATCAAGTTACCTCATTCAGACAGGTTTAAACAAACATCCCAACCTGGTAATCCAACTGGATTCTTTTTTATTTAACATAGTATGCCAACCAAGTTTGAACATTCTATTTCCTATAACCCTATCAATAATGATAAATTTTAACTGGGCAGTAGTGTGGGTCATGGTGTGTTTAAATAGTGAGCTTGACATCCTTTTATTTCTTATGTCACTGATGTGCTCAGAAATACGAACCCTCAGTGACCTACACGTTTGCCCCACATAAAAAGCAGAGCAAGAGCATATAGCCAGATATATGACCCAGTCAGTGCTACTGTTTCCAAAGCATGAAATGTCGTAAACCTTAAGTGTTGCTGCTGGTGAATGCTTTGCTCTTGAGTACATGCATGCAGGCAGAACAGTGACCACAGGGAATGCACCCTACCAATTTTTCCCCAAATAGTGTAACCTGCTGTGTGTTGGAGGGCATCTTATGTTTGTAATGATTGAAATATGAGCCCAGCATGGGACCCCTGTGCTATGAGAAAAGACATTTTGAAGAAAGAACCTCACAAAGCTTATCATTTGCCATAAGAATGTCCCAATGGTGATTAATGATCTGCCTGAAAGTGTTGATGTTACGCCCAAAATTGGTAACAAGACTAACCAGCTCAACTAGATTGCTATCCTTGGAAATATATTTGTATTGTAACAAGGAATGTCTAGGTTGTTGTGAAGCAAATTGACTCACCTCATTTATGTTATGCATATCATATCCTCTCTGAAGGAATTTGCTTTTCAAATCCTGTTGATAAAAATCATAGGAGTTTTCAGAAGAACAAATGTGTCTTATCCCTAGAAACTGGGATTTGGGGATGTTGTGGAATATGTGTCGAGGGTAATGACTATTGGCATGGAGTAAGGTGTTGTATTGAGGATGTTTATGAAATACCTCAGTCCTGAGTATATGATTAACCTCTCAAATGATGGTCACATCCAAAAATGTAATTTGGTTGATGTCAAAATTTAATGTAAATTGTATTCCCCACTTATTCTCATTGAGGTACTGTACAAATTCCTTTACATATATGTCATCCACCTCCACACCATCCAACAATCATCCAGATATTGCCACCAAATATCAATTTCATCAAGGTATAAATTATGACAATGTCATTGATAAGTTGTTCCTTGATGTAACCCATGAAAAGGCCCGCCTAAATGGGGGTAAAAGAAGCCCCCATAGTGGTACCTTTCACCTGCCAATAACATTTGTCATGGAAATAATACACGTTCTTAGTTAACACATGTTCTATGAGGCAAACAAGTAAGATTGGGTAGCGACAAATGTCGACCTATTTTGGTTTGTTGGGCATAATTTCAATATTGTGTTTTCTTCGGTAGCACATTTATGAGTAGACAACAGAACCAGCGGCAGCGACGAAGGTTGGCCATTGGATTTTCTTTTAGAACACTCCCTGAACCCGTGAATGGAGTGATTTGGCCAGCTTTCTAACAGTGGAGTTTTTATGGTTTGGGTTGCAGATTTAATACTTTTTGGTGGCTGCTTGGTGACTGCAGATTTTGTCCCTTGGAACTAATTACAGGTACTGTGAGTTTTAACAAAATCTTGGGCTGGTATGCTTCAGTGTAATCAACAAATTGAACTCAATGGATTATAAACCTATATCAGACATTCATTGTCAACATTTTGAACAGATAATAGACATTTTGGGATGCCATTTAATTTTGGTTGTTATAATCTCAATTTATTGGCTGATATTTTCTATGGAACCAACCATTTCAGTATGATAATCATCATTTATCACTGGGCCTTTTAGGTCAATTGTGTTTGTCTTTATTCAAACATATTCTGCTGATATTTTGGTGAGACCGAGTAGGATTGGGTTTTCATTGTTACTTTCATGGGATTTATTGGGCATTTGTTCACTTCTTCATTGTTGTGATATTACCATAGTATTATTTTTGGGACATGATTCATAATTTTATGGCTCACATTTCTATATACCATCTTTGGTTGTCTTTTATTGGGCACATATATTGACCACAGTTTACAATCAAGTATTTGTATGTTTTGAATGTTTTATGTTATCAGGGGAGTGTTTCTGGTTATATATACTAGGATTGCAACAACAGCTGAATATTTGACATTGGAACATATTGCTTTTTCAACTGAATTTATATATTTAGTGTAAACTGTTTCTCAATATTGGTATTTTTATTCATATCTCTGCAGCTTTTCAGCATTGTGGGTGGCTTTTGTTCGGGTCAAGATTACATTTAATTAAACATTTTTTAAGATTGCCCCATTAATACTATGAATTTCACCAAACTTTCACAAGGTCTCTCTGCAGACAGGGATGATCTGAATGTTTTTGGATTGGGACAAACCTCTACAGATAATTTCACACTAGGCCCTAATGATCTGGAAAACATATGTTCAACATCTTTTCTCAAACTGACAGAGTATGAAGTCCCTCAGGATCAATGTCTGGCATCTCAAATTATTTAAGGCATACAGGATACGGGGTATTACTCCACATGGCCTTAGGGTTCACATTCAACTCTTGGTGAGATTGGCAGACCATTTATTATTAGATGAATTGGCTCAATCCCAGCATAAGGCTTCTATGGCCTTTGTTGAAATTCTCATTCCATATTATGAGAGGACAATAGACAAGTTCATTCTTGAAGTTAAAACAATATGTGAAGAGGTCAGACTTTTTGAGGGGGGAACCTTTTTTTGATAAGTATGTTAATCAATTAGCCAAGGGCTTACTCACATTAGAACAACAGATTAAACCCAAGAAGACCCTCAAATTTAACCATGACATCACAGATTATGAGAAAGGCAAACCTTTTGGGTTACAGAAAAATGTTAGATTTGTTGAGCAGGATAAGACCAAACCAATCTTCAAAAGAAAAAGACCACAGTTCATACTCAGAGAAGGCCCTAATGGGCACTGTGACATGTCTAGGGATGACTCATCCTCCACCACTGATATTGAAATCACCCCCATCTCTGAGTCACTGACAGCTAAGAGAAGCCTAAGTACTGACCCTTTGGGGGGGAAAGCATAGAGGGGGCAGAAAACGCCGGTCCCACAAACACCATTCAACATCTTTTGGATTTGATTCTACCACATTAAGAGAAACCAGTAATGTGCATAACATTTCCACCTACTCACTGTCTGAAGCTGAAATAAAACTACTCAACAAGGGTTTTAATTTTGTCCCTGTTTTTTTTTGTTAATGAGGATACATTTGCCAAAGATGTCTCAAATTTTTGCCGATTGTTGAAACTAAAATGTTTTTTTGCAGATGACATTCAGGCTCAAAGATCTACTGATTTTCATTTCCAGAAATCCTCTTTCATGCCACCCATGGACAAACACATTGCTATATTTAAGGACTGTGTGCTCAAAGAGCTACACTTTAATATGTTTCTTCTTAATAACATGAAACACAACCTTACCAAGCAGGAGCAAGAGGTGTTAACCAAGCTTAGGAATAAACATGACGTTGTCATATTACCAGCCGACAAAGGTGGGGTGGAAGAGGGTATTATTAGTAAGCAAACCTTGTATCACTTGACCATGTCTGATCCCCAATCCCAATATCTTTATCTTCTGCCCAAAATTCATAAAGATCCATGTAAACCACCTGGGAGGCCAATTGTATCGGGCCGGGGGTCACTCACGGAACCTGTAGCTGCATTTCTTACTAAATATCTTCAACCCTTTCTATCCATGGTCAGGGCCAGGATACAAGACACTACTCGATTCTTACAGATTGTGAGGGATACACAGTTGGATTCTGGTTGGTTAATGTGCACATTGGATGTGACCGTCCTGTATACCAACATTTCCCATTGGGCTGGGTTAGAGGCCATTCAATTTTGGTTAGTCATAACCAATTTATATTCCCCTGGCTTTAACACCTTACTTGTTTGCCTCACAGAACATGTGTTAATTAAGAACGTGTTTTATTTCCATGGCAAATGTTATTGGCAGGTGAAAGGTGCCACTATGGGGGCTTTTTTGCACCCATTTATGCGGACCTTTTCATGGGTTACATCAAGGAATAACTTATCTATGACGTCAGTCATAATTTATACCTTGATGAAATTGATACTTGGTGGTGATATCTGGATGATTGTTGGATGGTGTGGAGGGGGATAATATATATATATGTAAAGGAATTTGTACAGTACCTCAATGAGAATAAGTGGGGCATACAATTTACATTAAATTTTGATATCAACCAAATTACATTTTTGGATGTGACCATCATTAGAGAGGTAAAAGACTAGTCAAAACACTCAATGGAGTAAATGCCTCTCACCAAAACAACGTATATGAAACACAAAATAAGAAGCTGTAGGTGGAGGCAACCAGGCATCAATATATAATCCAGCAAATGAACGTACTACTTCAGAATTAAAAAACGAAACTCTTTAATGGTATGCACAGATGGTGAGCACTTTCACAATTGCTTCATCAGACCAAAAAACACCACATAACTAATTAGTCCTAATTAGTTATGTGGTGTTTTTTGGTCTGATGAAGCAATTGGACTAATTAGTTATGTGGTGTTTTTTGGTCTGATGAAGCAATTGTGAAAGCGCTCACCATCTGTGCACACCATTAAAGAGTTTCGTTTTTTAATTCTGAAGTAGTACGTTCATTTGCTGGATTATATATCGATGCCTGGTTGCCTCCACCTACAATTTCTTATTTTTTGTATCACAAGAGAGGTTAATCACATACTCAGGACTGAGGGATTTCATAAACATCCTCAATACAACACCTTACTCCATGCCAATAGTCATTACCCTCGACACATCATCCACAACATCCCCAAATCCCAATTTCTAAGGATAAGACGCATTTGTTCTTCTGAAAACTCATATGATTTTGTCAACAGGATTTGAAAAGCAGATTCCTTCAGAGAGGATATGATATTCATAATACAAATGAGGTGAGTCAATTTGATTCAGAACAACCTAGACATTCCTTGTTACAATACAAATATATTTCTAAGGATAGCAGTCTAGTTGAGCTGGTTAGTCTTGTTACCACTTTTGGGTGTAACATCAACACTTTCAGGCAGATCATTAATCACCATTGGGACATTCATATGGCAAATGATAAGCTTTGTGAGGTTCTTTTTTCAAAATGTCTTTTTTCATACTGCAGGGGTCCCACGCTGGGCTCATATTTCAATCATTACAAACATAAGATGCCCACCAACACACAGCAGGTTACACTATTTGGGAAAAAAACTGGTAGGGTGCATTCCCTGTGGTCACTGTTCTGCCTGCATGCATGTACTCAAGAGCAAAGCATTCACCAGCAGCAACACTTCCAAGGTTTACGACATTTCATGCTTTGGAAACGGTAGCACTGACTGGGTCATATATCTGGCTACATGCTCTTGCTCTGCTTTTTATGTGGGGCAAACGTCTAGGTTACTGAGGGTTTGTATTTCTGAGCACATCAGTGACATAAGAAATAAAAGAATGTCAAGCTCACTATTTAAACACACCATGACCCACATCACTGCCCAGTTTAAATTTATCATTATTGATAAGATTTTAGGAAACAGAATGTTTAAACTTGGTTGGCATACTATGCTAAATAAAAAAGAATCCAGTTGGATTATCAGGTTGGGAGGTTTGTTTACACCTGGCCTGAATGAGGTAATTTGATTGTCCAATGAGATGCTATTTTGCAATCAGGTTCACTATTTAAACGTATGTGTGTGCTTGTTATTGTTATAGCATTGAGGAAGGCTAATTTTTTTGGCCGAAACAGGTCTGCTGTTTATTTTTATTTCTATTTTGGAGCTGCCACATTAAATTGTTAATAATTTCACCCATGGTGCTGGACATTTCTTGTTTTTTGACTACAGTGGTCCAGTCTGTGTACCTGCCTTATTTGCAGATTTCCTTGTTCTACATTGCCAACCTTAAAATGACCCTTTAAGGCAGTTACCCTATTATTCTCCTATACACAGCCCATGTTAATTATTTAGTTTAACTCTGAGATTGGGAAAGAGAGTATTCCTTCATCCAATATACCATGATCATGACATAAAAAGCCCGCAATTTTCAAACAGCTGATTTTCAGTTGACTCCCTTCCCTATCCATGAAAACTCTCATCGATGAAACACACGACACACAGACATATATATATATATATATCTACGCATATATAGTTTTACCCCTGCATTACAGTGGCTGGTGACAGTTTTGGCTTCAAATTATTTACTTCCTATGCTTGCCTAGACTACATCATTTTTATTTGTGGTGTTTAGATTTTCACTTGCTATAAGCAATTGTGTTTTTTATCTTGTTGGGTGACTTTTATTGTTCCAGATCAGGTAATTTCAGGTAACTAACTTAATTTGAGTTGTTAGCACTTTATTACTATAAAGTGCCTTTAGTTTGTGTCATAGTCCTAATTCTTGTTTTGTTCTGTATATTTCTTATTATTTTTTTATGCAGACTTAGTGAAGTATTTGATTTGGGGATGTGTAGCTCTAATATTTGTTTTTTTATTTATTTTTTGTATTTTATATTAACATTTTATATTTTCCATGCTAAATAACTTGTCAAGATGGTGGAAATTTAATGGATTTTGAAATCTGTGAGGGAAAGAACTGTAAGTAAAGGTAAGGTCGAGGTAGCCTGGGCTAGCATTTCCTGTGCATGGAATAGAGCTGATGTACAGATAGTGAGGAATATAATTTATCAGCTTTTCTTACCTATTTTATAAATAAGAATATGACACAGACAAGATAGGAAATAAACAAAGGCATTCATGGAATGAGCTGGGAATTAACTCCATAAGTAGATAGATTATATATGTTTTGTTTGCTACTATAGTCATTTTATATGTATGCAACACCCTAAACTGTTTTAAGGTACATGTATAAAGGAGCCATCAAAGCTGGGATGAATCTATTACAGACCTGAAGGCAGACGCTGCAGAGGCCGCCACAGATAAGAAAGTGAAAGCAGACTCGTAAGTCTGTTCAGCTCATTTGATCTTTCTTTTAACAGTTTTGGCAAACAGAGGCAAACTGTTCTAATGAGCTAATGTGATTCAACACTTCTGTTTTTATTTATTCCATATGCTTTTTTATTTTAATTAAAACATGCTCTACTTTTCTTCTGTGAGTTTCTGAAGCAAACATAATGTTACTCATGCAGATAGATGCACATACAATGCATACATGCAGGTCCAATTTCCTTTAAAAAGAAAAAAAAAGTTGGCTAGGCTGTTAGGCTTAGTGTCCTTCTAAATATGGCAATTTTGGACATGTCCTACTGTTTTAAGGGTGCAGAAATTGTGCTTCTATGTGGAGTAACTACCTAAAACTCATTAACAGCTGGAGTCTGAATGAAAAGATGAAATCAATAAGAAAAGGTGAGTGGTATGCACTGCTCGACATGAATTCATCCTCATATCTTAGTGAGTACATTCACATGGTGGACAATGTTTTCACAAAACCTCACGAGAACACTGATATATATATATATATATATATATATATATATATATATATATATATATATATATATATATATGTATACTTTAATTTACATAACATGGAGACAGGTAGGTTAAAAAATAAAATAAGAAGACTGAGTGCCCAGACCCCAGGATAAAATGTGCTCACTCCTGATGCACACACTACTATTAGGACTGGAAAAAAGGCAGTGTAGAATCTTCAGGATATGTAAACATTCCTACCACAGGGTTAACCCAGACTCAGGGAAGCCCCTGGTGGCAGAAGGAAATAGTCAACAAAAAACACACAAACTGACAGACCAAAAAAGAGGCATAGAGATGAAAAGTGGATTGGTGATGATACAAAAGAAATTATGTATGCAAGAAGTTCAGAATGTCCATATTTTGAAACAGAAGATGTGAAGAAAATTAAGAGAGAAATCAGAGGAAAGAAAAATACTTGCACATGAAAAACTGTCAAGGGTACAAATAAAAATGTATTCTATAATACAACAGGTCAATGAAAAACATATAGACAAAGAAACTTTGGGTACTTGGAAAAAGAAGCAAATGGGGCAGTACAAAAATATAAAGAACAAAATCCAGAGATTTTTGAAAAGTATAAAAATAAACATGGCCATGGGGAAAAAGATGTTTGATATGCTGTGGTATTTATGCAAAGCAGAAAACCAAAATAATCAATACAAAAAGAGCAGCTTCAAATATATTTGAAAAGAAATAAAAGCAAAGGCAACTAGATATGGAAACATTCACAATATAAAAAGCAATATTGTAAAATGGAACTGTACAAAAGGAGACCAGTAAGGTAGAAGTGAAACAAACCGAAATTGTAATGATGGACTATTTGTGAAGTAAAATGTTTAGTGTGGAATCTCCAACATAGGCAGTTGGATCAGTGGGTCCCCATATGAAGGAACAACAGGGGCAGTGGGATGTATCTGAAGAAGTACCACAGAATGATGTTTTTGGGCCTGCTTTAGAAGACTTAGATGAAAGTTCAGTTGAAGTTGCACAACAAGGGAAGAAACAAGGAAGAGTGGCAAACCTAGCTCAGTTAATACTGCAGCATACTGAGTCGATGGGTACACATAAGGAGGAGCACCAAATGACATAGGATGGATCTGAAGAGGATATGTCACAGGATGATATTCTGGAAACCTCTTTGTAAGACTCACAGGAAAAAGGGAGCAAAGAAGTTGCTTTCACTCCAGAAGAAAAAGGAAGACCATTTTGATTTAATGGACATCGATAGACATATTAAGACATAAGAAAGAAAGAAAGAAAGAAAGAAAGAAAGAAAGAAAGAAAGAAAGAGAGAAAGACATTTATTAGTGAAAGCAAATAAGACCCAACATTTTAGAAAAAAAGGTAAGGAAATTCAGTTGAAGTTGCACAGCAATGACTGGAGTAATAAACAGCAACAACTCTGACACCGATAATATTGTTGAGTGATGGACCAATGGGTTCCTATGTGAAAGAGCAGCAGATACATCAGGATGCATCTGAAGAGGATATGTCACAGGAAAGTCTTCTGTTATTTCTGTTGAATATTTGCAAGAAACAGAGCGCAAAGAAGGTGCTCACAGTCTGGAATAAAATGACTTAAGGTAAGACCTGCTTAATTTAATACAGATGGACTGACATATTAAGATAGAAGAAATAAATAGATTATAGAAAGTAAATAACACCCCAGAAGCTAAAAGGCTGGCAAAACAGATTACCACAGGATTATTAAGAAAACCTCATGTGATGTAACAGAAACAAATAAGATCTACATCACACTGCTAAACTAATAACTGCTAAAGTGTTTCCACAAGAATGAAAAGTAACAAAGGAAAAATGGAATAAGCAGAAAGTTGCCAGACAGCATCAGCTAGAGAAACATATAAAACATTGAAAGCAAGAAATATCACTGTTAGAATAATACAGAAAAAAGAACAGATCATAAAAAATTCTTAGAAAGATAGATGTGGTAAAAGCAGCACACAATATTAAAATACACCAGGATCTATCATACACTACAGTCAATAGTAAACTAAAAATATTAGCACAAATAGGAAAACTTAAAAAGTATGCAGATTAATATAAAAGAAAAGTACAACATGCATGCTACCCTAATAATTATAGACCAATAACTGCTTTTGACCAAATTTTTAAATATTCTCTGTCTCCCACACTGATCAGTCTTGCCTTAGGCTTCTGGCTTCCCCCACTGTGCGTGCTGCGTTCCACCCCATTTACTACATCCTAAGAAACCTCCCCTCTAAGGAATTCTACTACATGACTCTGCCAAAACCCTCTGTAGTGCTTCAAACAGATAACTCCTCTGCAGAAATTTTAATTAGTGTATGTATTGTCATTTATAAACTTAATTCTGCTACCTGTGCCTCTCTACTGTGGTGCCTGTACTTTTCCCCGTGCTAGCCTAGCAACCTACTGTGGTTTCTATTTTTCTTGCACCTTAATCACTCTTACCCTCTAAGCCACCTGATATATATTTCTTACCACCAGGTGGCACTGCCCACCCACTTATTTTATAGACTACTTTATTTTCTATTCTGTTCTCACCCAAGCTACCCTCCACTCTGTCTACTGTTACACCCCACTAGCCTGCTGTACCTGGTACATTGATTTACAACCTTTCTCCCCTCATTCTGTTCAGTATAGACTTACCTCTGCTGTTTCTGTCCTTCTGGTAATGTCATACATTTCTCTTAAAGCTGACTAATTGTTTCTGTCAGCCACCTTCTCTCCAGCTCTTCCCGCTCCGTTCACCATTCAGGCTCACTCCGCTCCCCTACCCTGCCCCCAAATTCCACCTTCCCCCACTACTCCTACATTTATTTCTACTGCAAAGCCCTCCCCCTCCCTATCAACCAATCATTTCCACTCAGCAGCCCCTCCCCAGCCTACTTCCTCTTCCCAATCAAATCTATTCCTCCACTCCATTCAAGATCCCTTCTCTACTGCATCTTTACTGTTATACTCTACCATGCATTCTCTTCTACCCACTGCCATTCTTACTCCATCTATCTGCTTCATACTACTACTCCCTTTATACCATGCCACCTCCTACACCTATAACCAACTGCACCACTCCTCCCTATCCTATCCCCCATCTCACCACCTCTTTCCACTTGCCTCAGAAATACACTTCCACAACATATCTGCCTCCCTCATTCAACCCAATCCTCTCCATTACTTCAGAATAAAAGTTTTCACACCCTCAATTAAATAATGGAAGCCTAAACTAATACCCTACTGTCCACAACTAACTAAATCTAAATCAAAAATACTTCTTTCCTTCCTCAACTACCTCTGCTTAGCTGTGGACATACATCCAAACCCAGGACCAAATACGGCCCCTAGTCACATTCCCTCTTTCAATAATAATACAACCAACCTCAAATACCTCAAATTCCTTACCATCAATGCCCAGAGTTTAAAAAATAAAGTAGCCCACTTCCACGCATGGCTAAACTACAACCTACCCGACATTGTAGCCATCTCTGAAGCCTTGCTAAAACCACATATTAGTGACTCCGAATTCCTCACCCCCAGATTTCAATTTCTGAGAAATGACCTCTTAAACAGAAACGGTGGTGGTGTAGCCTTAATCTACACTAACCAACTATCCATAACCCTACCCCAATCCTATCCCTCCATTCAACAATGCAGAACCAGTAATTGGCCTACTAAAAATAAATAACCACAAAAGCATTTGCATAATATCCTTCTATATCCCCCCTGGTAATAACATCACTATTCTTGAGGAAATCTTCCTCTGGACATCCACCAATATTAAGCTAGAAACCTATATACTTGGAGATGTAAATATCGATTGGGAACAAAATCAGTAACCCTAATCCCACCATATCCGTCAATCTATGTATTTATACCCAATTAACTAACTCCATCACCAGACCTAACAAAACAAATCCCCCTGGTACCATACTAGACTGGATCTTTGCATCCCATCCTAATAAAGTCATAAAATCTGGCATAACCCCTGACTCATTAGGAGACCACTTCCCAGCCTTCACCCATGGAGCTACCCTCTCCTCTCCTCACCAACACCACTATATTCAAACACGTAACCTCTCAAACATTAACCCCATTACTTTCTCTGACTCCCTAAACAAATTAACTGGAGCCCCCTGAAAACTTTTCCACTTGACAAAGCCATAGAATTTTTCAACTCAGCCTTCATAAATGTCCTAAACTGCCTGGCTCCAGAAAGAACAAAAAGAGTAAAATTAAAGGCTGCCCCTTGGCTAACTAAAGACACCAAAAAACTTATGCTACAAAGAGATAAAACCTGGAAAGCTTACCACCAAAACAAACAGCCTGAAACTTTACTTAAATACAAACAACTATGCAACCTTACTAAAAAACAAGTCATTAGAGATAAAAGGTTTTACTATATCAGACTTCAGTTTAACCATTCCAATAACCCCAAACAGTTTTGGAATTCCATTAATTCCCTTCTCAGCCCAGGTACCAAAGCAACCACTGCCCTGATAACAGCAAATCTGATCATGAAATAGCCTCCCTATTCAATTCCTTCTTCACAAACTATATAGCAGAACTGACCAAAACCTTCCCCAACAATAACTCTTTCCCTCAACCTATCCAATCTTCCTCACTCCGTACTACTACTCCTCCTACATTTGAGCTCAAACCCATCTCAGCCTCCCACATAAAGAAATTACTCTCTAAACTAAAACCATGCTCCAATGCCCCTGACAACATCCCATCTTCCTTCCTAAAAATAGCTGCTGATGGCATCACTCTCCCCATTTGCATCTTGATCAATAGGTCCATGATGGAATCCTATGTGCCCAAATTATGGCATGGCACCTTTATTCTACCTCTCCGTAAAGGTGGCAAAAACAATAACATCTCAAATTTCTGCCCCATAGCTATCCTCTCCCCAATCACAAAACTCCTAGAAAAACGCATCCACCTTCAGCTTATGCCATTCCTAGCCAATCATCAACTAATCACTCCTACCCAACATGGCGTCCGACCTGGCCATAGTACCATCACTGTCCTTCTCTCCTTCTTACACACAGTAAACCTTGCCCGCAACTCTGGAAAAATAGTATTTATAGTTCTACTGTCCAAAGCATTTAATACCATCTCCCATACCCACCTCCTAAACCATCTTTCTAATCTTAAACTCTCACACAATACCTTATCTTGGCTCTCCAGCTACCTTTCTGGCAGGTCTCAAGCTGTAAAATGGGGAAAAAGCACCTCTACCTTCCTTCCGACCCCCACTGGGGTACCTCAAGGATTTATACTTGGTCCAATGCTATTCAACATCTTTATTAACGACTTCACAAAGCCTTACCCAACACCAAAATTATGCAACACGCAGATGATTCTACTTTAATCTGCTGCACCTCTAACCTTCCAGAGCTCCAAATAGTGACACAAACAGCTTTCTCCACCACTGAAAATTGGATGCTCCAGAACCACCTCTCAATAAATGCCAACAAATCCAAAATACTTCTATTCTCCCCCTCTAAAGCATCCCCTATTTATAAAAACTCATTCCAAATCATTAGCCAAAACAACTCTACTATAGAGGTTGTTCCCTTTGCCAAACTTCTAGGTGTTACCATCGATGACCACCTAAAATTCAATACTCACATCCAGCAAAACATCAAGAAAACCCATATAAAACTTGGCTTGCTATACAGAAACATCCATTTCCTCACTCCTTCCACCAGACTAACTCTAGCCAATACCTATCTACTCCCCTCACTACTGTACGGGGCTCCTCTTCTAACAAACTTATCTGCCTCCCTTTCCTCCAGACTGGAAATCTGTTACAATAAAATTTCCAAATTTGCAACCAAAGCCAAATTCTCCTCCTACATTGTATTTCCCTACATTTGTTAAACTGGCTTGAACTCTTCAACCACCTAGACTATCTCCAAATCACCACAGCCCACAGACTAATATTTCATCCTTCTACGTGCCCTGCACTAACCAACATCCTTCAACCTTATACCCCTCACAGAACTCTCAGATCTATTCACCAAAACTTAATCTCTGTCCACAAACCCAACTGCCCTGCAGGTAAGCTTCTGCTATCATTCTCCTTAGCTAAAAAATGGAATTCTCTTCCTTCTTCTCTAAGAACTTGCAAAACAATTGAAACCTTTAAAACTCAGCTACATTCCTATCTCTACTCTAATGGGAAATGCAACTGCACCCTCCCCCCCTTAACTAATAATCACTTCCACCCTTTTAACACCTGACTGCCTCTGTCTTCAAGATAGCCTATCACAATTGTAAATATTGTAAATAACTAAATTGTACTATGTATCCACGATCTTATGCCTGTTTCTCTTGCATGAAATGAAACTGTAATGGCTTTTCTGTTCCACAATTGTACATGTAACTAATGTATGTAAAGCAAACATTTCTTGTAACTAAACCATGTAATGTGGAGCTTATCTCCCCGGGCCTCCACTAAAAATGGGCTCCCTGAGCCCAGTGGATCTCCCCGGTCATCAAACTGGAAATAAATATATAAATAAATAAATTGCATTCTGATGACGTATGAACTATACACTGGAATTTATGCCGATAGTCATTTAGAAGAAAACTCAGTTAAGGCAATAGAACAAAAGGGTGTTAAAAGAAAGTCATATGGAACAAAGGATCATTTGTTATTAAATAATGTCATAGTGGAAAACTGTAAAAAGGGAAATAATCTAAGTACGGCATGGCTGGACTAGAAAAAAGCATTTGACAGTATCCCTCATTCATGGACAAAAGAGTGCTTAAAAAAGATGCACCCTACACCGACAAACTACATCACAGCAACCATGAAACAATGGCAAACCACTTTGCAGTTAAGCCATGATAAAGGACAAATTATTATTCCAGGAATTAAATTCCAGAGGGGACTACTCCAAGGTTATTCTCTGTCACTGCTGCTCTTTTGTCTTGCCCTTAACCAATTAAACTGTCTGTTTAACAGATTAGTTCACGGCTATAATTTGTCTCCCAAAAAGAAACAAAGTGTAAAGACTTATCATCTTCTCTTTGTCAATGATTTAAAACTTTATAGCTCATCAGATGAGGAACTGAAAGCACAACTGCAAGTAGTCAAAACTTTTGCAAATGATATAAGAATGTCATTTGGTCTTGATAAATGTACAAAGGCAACCTTTAAAGCAGGAAAGCTGCAGCACTAAGAAAACATCAGTTTGGGACAAGAATGTGATATAAAAAAACTTGAGCAAGAGGGAGTGTATAAATATTTGAGAACTGATGATGGCTGAACAATAAAACATGAACAAATTCAAATAAAACTCAGGAATATTTAGACAACTTAAATTAATCCTGAAAACAGTCCACAAATGCCAATAAATCCAAAAAGATGGTTCACACCAGTTGCATTCAAACGTTTTATTCAAAACAGCAGTGAAAGCTTGTAAGCGCGTTTGTCCCAAGTTTAAAACAATACAGGAACTTTATCAGACAAGCTAAAAAGAGTTAAAACTGCATTTAAATAAAGCAAGGCATATTACATCATTTCCTCTTTGCAAACTTAAAGGGAAATCATGCTCATAACCACACTTAAGAGATGTGAAAGTATACTAGTTAGAATTGAATGGGTACGATAAATGTTGACACATTTTTTAATTTGAAGTGACTTTTTCATAGGAACTTGTATGTTCTGAGTGCTTAACTTTATGCCCTTTGAAGCACCAGTATAATTGTATGTATATAGTCATGAAACATTTAATATGTTCTAATATGCCTTTATTATATGTTTTTAAACATTATACTAGCAATTTAAGTTTGTACTGTGTAATAATATGCAACATTTTTACATTTGGTATCCAGGACCATAGCCTTTGGTTATGAGCAAGATTTCCCTTTAAGTTTGCAAAGAGGAAATTATGTAATATGCCTTGCTTTATTTAAATGCAGTTTTAGCTATTTTTAGCTTGTCTGATGAAGTTTTAAACTTGGGACAAAAGCCCTTACAAACTTTCACTGCTGTTTTGAATAAAATGTTTGCCTGCAACTGGTGCAAGATGTCTTTTTGGATTTAATCCAGAAAAACAGTGTTGACATCTAGGAACAAAGTTCAAGCTATAAACCAATTTGCTCTTCCTGTCTTAACTTACAGTTTTAGAGTGATTGACTGGCCCCAAAAGGTGTTGGATAGATTAGGTAGGAAAACAAGAAGGATGCTTCATGCTCATCAAATGATTTATAAAACTCAGTGCATACCAAGATTATATATTCCCTGATCCAAAGCAGGTATGAGCCTCCTGGAAATTGATTACATGTACAGATCTGCAATCGTGGGACTGCATACATATCTGCTGACCTCACAAAACCCAAACATAGTGAATGTTTTGAAACATGAGGAGAATAAATTTCAGATGACTTCCCTTCTTAGTCTAGCAAAAGCATATCGTTATCAATCAGGAATGGAAATCAAACCGGAAGTAGATAAAAAATCAGACAGCAACTGAATGTGCCAAAAAAGAAAAAAGAATATAACGTGAAAAATCAGATGAGAAGGCAAGAAATGTGGAAAATGCATCAACATAGTTGCAAGTGTAGAAAACTCCTGGAACAACCTGATGTTGATCAGGATCAAATGCAAGAATAGTTACACAGAGTCGAATTCAAACCAAAAGATGAAAGGTTAATATCGGTGGCCCAAGATAGTGGACTACATACACAGTAACTTGCAAAGTCCATTGAACATGTGGGAGAAACAGACAAATGTAGGTTTTGTAAAACAGAATAGGAAACAGTTGGACATCTTGTTGCTGGTTGTGACATACTAATGGCAGAAGGACTGTATACTGAAAGGCATAATAATGTGGAGAGACTGTTGCACTGGGGATTGTGCAAACATTATGGTACTGAAATAGCTGAAAAAGACTGTAAAGATGAGCCATAAAGCATTATAGAAAATGATGAAGTCTACATCACATGGTATCACAGCTACAGCCAGTTACAGTGTCTTGTGTACAAAGAAACACAAAGTCATAAAATATCAGGATTTGCAGGCAGAAACAAGAGTAATGTGGAAAAAAAAGATATCCAGACAGTTTCAACAGTAGTAGGAGCAACAGGTCTTATAAAAAAAGAATCTACATTCATATTTAGATATGTTACCAATACATGTAACTTTATTCGAATTACAGAAGGAGTCATTAATGAGCACATTGCGGGTGCTGTGACGAGCACTTCTGGCTGACATCAAAGATTGAAACAATACTAATTTCATGAACTTTAATCATACTTTGACTTAGGAATGGGGTCCATTTCCATAATGGTGTTAGAAACCCAAAAGATTTGGAGAAATTAAAAGAGTGAAACAATGTTAGAAGGAGAGGCAGACACACCCACAGGAGGAGCAAATACTGCAGTAACTGCAGATGCCCAGGAATCTGAAGTATTCTGATGTTCTGTAGCCTCTCCACAGTCAAACAACAAAGCAGTACCTGAATCATGAAGATTAATTGAATCCCTAAGTGAGTCCCAAGACCAAGATAAAGGTGATAAATGAAATGTAGACCCTGAGGCAGATTCAGAACTCAAAGAAGAAGGCAATATATTATAAGCAGAAATACTAGCTGCAGTACTTGCAGTAGAAATGACTGCCATCTTTCTACAACAGGAAGTGGAAGCTAGGGCTTGGAGTAAGCATCTTCACTGGTCATTCTGAACTTTTTAAAAAAATGTTTTCAAGTTTTTAGCTTCTGGTATTTAAGCCCTGTGTTTGAGCAGATTTTTGCTTGTTTGCACATCCCACAGCACCATGTACTGCCATGCAATTGTGCACCACAGACAGACAGATAAATTTGACAATTTTTCCCTTAGATATAGCTGTAGCACATTAGTGTAGTCCTCATCCTTAGTACTGTTCCAGTCTAAGAAATACCGCTGTTGAGCAGTGACCTATTAAACCACCAGCAAAAAAAAAAACCTGCAGAAATATCCATCCACTGAGCACCCCCTTCATCAGTCCTGAAAAGCCCCCCCCCCTTCTGATAACAGTTCTTCAAGGTAGCATTATGGACAATGGACTACCCTTGTTTCTCCTGCCAACCTTGTTGATTTGGGTCTCTTCAGGCAGTGTACACTGACAACCCTCTACTAATAACTCACTTTAATACGAGTGGTGTATCTACACCAAGAATCTTGAATCCCTGCTCTCTCACACTAGAAACAGTAACACTGAAGAGGTTGTCAACCCACACACCACTACTCATGCACATAGTACCACTACTCATACATATAGTATGTAGCAATGCATTTTATTTCACATCATGGAGGGGATGGTAGCAGTTTAAAGCATATTGTTTTAGAAAAAGTTAGAGCTTATAATATTCTGAATTTGAAGAATAGATTGCTGTATAAGGAAATTGTGTTTATTTTGAAATATGGAACATTGACGCCTGCTAGATTAAATGTGGAATGCAACTGGAAAATGTTATTATAATATTATTAGGTGAATGCATTGATTCAATGAACTTTTAATTGTTTAATTAAGTTATCAAGTTTCTTGTCGATGTTAATATTTAAGAGTGAGTTTTTTTATGTTTTATGTGTTTGTAGAGTCGTTAAAGGCTACTGGGCCAAGGCACTTGAGAGTTTTTTATCTATGTTTTAATAAAATTCAGAGATTATCCATCCTTTGTAGTTGTGTATTTTAATTGTTTCTAGCAATTATGCACCTACAAACCACAAGACTGCTACAACTAACACAGTTCCCACAGCACCCATGACTCATAGTAACCCCAGTGTCTCACCTACGAAGCCTGTAAGGTGTGACACTTAAAAATCAAATTTTCTCGTCATTGGAGACTGCATAGTGTGAAACATGGATGTCCTGCTCACTAGGGTGGACAAGAGGAAAGTCATGGTCAGCTGCCTGTCCAGTGGCAGGATTCATCAGACCATGCATGCACTCAGGTCTCTCAGCAACAAATACCATTATGACTCTGTCATAGCTCATGTTGGAGTGAATGACCTGAGATGTACCTCACTGGACAATATGAAGAGAGAAATGACTGAGCCCTCTAAGTATGTGTCCCAGGCAGGTATGTCCCTCGCCATGAGCAGCATACTGCCCTCGCCTAGAATGATGCTACATTATGAACAAAAAATGATTGATTTCAATAACAGGCTTAGTTTTTACTGTCATTCAGAGGGGATGCAGTTTCTGTCAGCCTGAGAAGTCATGGTCGACAAACCTTGCTGGTTTGCCAGAGACTGTTTGCAGCTGGCAATACTAGCCTTTTGGCTACTGGCAAAAGCTCTTGCCACCTCCAAAGTGCCTTTTCAGACAAGGTCTTGAAAACAAACTCATAGAAGTAAAATTTGCTAATCATAACAAAATAAGGGTCATGCTACTAAATGCTAGGAGCTTAAACCAAAAACTGCAAACCCTGGACACACTTCTATCACTGGAAGATGTAGATGTCTGTGCAGTCACATAAACCGGGTTCAAGGCCTCAGAAAGTACCCTAGCCTTGCAAGGCTACAATGTCTTCCACACCTTCAGGCCACAAAACAAACACGTGAGAACCAAAGGAGGCAGTGTTTCTATTTATAATAGAGATAAATTCACCTCCCATCTAGTTAGACTGGACAACTCCATGGAATTACTCCAAGTTCAAGTTACTGTGGGTAAGACACCCATTCAAGTCACAGCCAGTTATAGATCCCCCTCCATGGGTCATGACGTGCACAAAAGTCTACTTGACCAAACTGGAGTCAATCCAGATATTCCAGAACACTCTGGTTATGGGGAATTTCAATTATCCCCCATCAACTGGGAAACCTACTTTAGTCCTAACTCATTAATGCAAAAGTTCCTTGACTTTGTTAACTCAAATGCCCTGGAACAAATTGTGTATACCCTGACAAGAGGAACAAACATAGAGCTGGTCCTCACTAACATGACAAACAGACGCACTGCTGCAACTGTCAGACCCTCATTAGTTAAATCTGACCACAAATCAGTCACCTTTGAGCTGACACCAGAACTCACAAAGGGCAAAGGCAGACTAAAAAACTTTACCAATGCAAGCTATACCCTCCTAGGGAAAGGTATAAAAGCATTCCAAGCCCCATAGTGCTACTGGTGGTAGCTATACAGTATCGTATACTAAAGCCCTGTACAATCACTTGCATAAGTGTATAGACTCAGCTGTACCACAAAGAATCAAACCCAGAGTCTCAAGTAAAAACAAGCCACCATGGTGGCCATCCAGGATCAACAAACTTTACAACAAATGCAAATAGTTGCTGTCTAAGAAAACAGAGGTGCAACCCCAACAATGAAAAAGCACCATCCTCAGCCTCAACAGGTGAATAAATCAACATGTCAAATCCTCTAAGGGCATCTTTGAGAAAAACTTACAAGCACAGCCAAGGATAACCATAAGGCATTTTACAGCTACATAGATAGCCTAAAAGGTAGGACCCAATCATATGCTGAACTAGTGACTAAAAATATCACACACACTAACCCCACAGAGATAGCAAACTTGCTAGTGGATAGGTTTGGTGAAAATTGCAATCCCTTATCCCCTCCAAACTTACCACAGACTTTACCCCAACACCCCCCCATATCTGAGGAGCAAGTCATTAAGGTCTTGTCTAAGGAAAAAACACAGCCTCTGTGGGACCAGACGGCATCCTAGGCTGTCTTCTAAACAGGGTAAAACATGAATTAGCATCACCATTAAGTACCCTTTTCAATCACAGCCTAACCACAGGCTTTTTTCCTGTGGAATGGAGAACAGCAACAGTTATTCCCCTCCTCAAAGATGACCTAGCAACAGACCCAGGGATTACAGACCCATAAGTCTGACCAGCTTCATCTGTAAGGCCATGGAATGTATCATTATGGACCTCATAAATAAAGACATAGGCAACCTCCAAATCCTGAATCCAATCCAATTCTGCTTTGTCAAGGGCAGATCCTGCATCTGGTGGATTTCTTCAAAAATGTGACCAGAGCTATTGATGAGGGCAAATCTGTGCATACCGCATACCTCGACTTGGCAAAGGCTTTCAACACAATCACACACTCAGGCATTATCGATAAACTTAGCAAACTGAATGTAAACCCCTTTGTTGTAAGATGGGTTGCCAAATGGCTCACAAACCAGGCACACACTATCAAAGTGGGTGACTCCACATCAACCAGCAGAGCTGTCACCAGTGGGGTGCCACAAGGGTCAGTGCTGGGCCCCCTACTGTTTGGTATATACTTCTCAGATATTCAGGCAACAAGTAAGGGGTTGCGGCTGACCAGGTTTGTGGATGACTGCAAACTAGGTGCAATTATTGAATCCACAAATTATGTCAGTATACTCTAGGAGGGTCTTATACAGACCAATGACTAGTGTGTTAGTTATGGTCTCAAACTAAATGCAAAGAACTGCATCATCAATCCGTTCAGCAAAAACAGTGTCCCTTCACACTATCAAATCAACAACAATACCTTAAGTGCCTACAAAGTAGTAAAGGATCTGGGATCACAAGTTGACTGTGACCTTAACTTTGATCACCATGTGTCTAATGTAGTAAGAAAGGTTTTCTATGTAGCACACTTGATTAGTAAAGGCATTGTCTCAAGAGCAAAGGAGGTCATAACTCTTCTATAATCGTCACTAATTAGGCCCATAATTGAGTATAATGCCCCGTTCAGCATACCTTACAAAGCACCTGTAGCAATTGGAGAGACCTCAGAGGTTTCTAACAAAGAAGATCAAGGGACTCCACCATGTGCCTTACACAGACCGACTAAAGTCCCTGTCACTATACTCTGTATTGTATAGACTTCTTGGGGAAGACTTATGCCTGGCCTACAGAACAATCTCAGACCCAAACCTAATGAACTTGCTGCACATCTGTAAATCAAACAGGACTAGAGGTACCCATTCCAGGGAACTAAATATGGCCTGCAACTTAAATAGGACATGCTGGAGGGACAGATTTGTCTCCCAGTGACTGCTGCATCTGTGGAACAGGCTACCAATTTATGTTAAACAGAGTACCTCTATGAACCTATTCAAAATGGAACCTGAACGAGTGGATGGAGCACCATAAATTCTTACCAGGGATAGTGCCTACAACCCTCCTGGACATGGACAGTCATTACTAAATGCAATCCTGGGTATTGACTAGTGTATCTATGGTATTACATTGGGATGAAATGGCTAGGCTTGAAATGACCTCCGGTTTGATAGCCTAGTAAACGCCTATGACCTTATAATCCTATGGGATGTTTATTCACCACAGTCATGACTTTACTTTATGAGAGGTTTATTATTGCAGTTATGAACGGCAACTTTTATTTAATATGTCCATATCTGATGAATGTACTTATCTGCCATAAAGAAGCAGGCAGTTAAAGTCATTTACAGAATTTCCAGTAACTGTGACAAACCTTCAAACAAAATGGGGACATAGCTAGCTACCAACACTTTGTATACTTCACCACACCCAGGAGAAAAATCAACAGCTGCACACGTTCAGTCCCTCTAACAACAAGTTCTGTTGGTATAGCATGATGCAACCCTGAAAAAGTGTCAGGTAAATGAATTTTGATTAGTAGGCCAGTCAGTTTGTGAGACCTGGCATAGGAGAAGAGTGAAATGATGAGGTTTGACCTGCTCATCACTCTTTGAGGGTAGAGGTATGTGGTGGACCTGCTAGAAGCAAAAGTCATTGCTGTGCCCCCAGTTATGACACTGGAGAAGGTAGAAACGAATTCCCAGGCACAGACTGTAGGTGGGGCTGCGGGCAAAAGTTAGGTCAAGACTGAAGCAAAGAATTCCTCTCATAGTGCCCCAATGCACGGGAGCATGCTGCAATCAAAATATCCAAGGATTTGGGTGCAATTTGCTCATTATCTGTCCCATAGTCCTTGATGGTACATGGTGGCTTACTCCTCTTAGAACCTAGCATGGAATATTGGAGAGCATCCATGTATAGCTTATTCCCAGTGAGAAGACCTTCCTGGGGGGACATACTAGGTAGCAATAAGAGTGTGGGGATGTGCGAGCAATGGAACTATCAGAATGTATCATTAGTGGATGCCTGAGAAGCACAAACATTCTGCACATCCACAAACAGTGGTATACCCTAAAATGGCTCTGTGTCACTGAAATAAATAATACTAGTTTGAATTCAAAAACTGAATTCATTATCAAAATCAAATTCAGCTTTTATGTGCTGAGAAAAGCTTCACATACCCTCATACAGATAACTTGACCATATCCCCCCGTATTGCATGCAATCTCTTCTGAGGTCACTGCACCTCAGAGACAGGAGAATTTACCTTCCAGCTATCCTGATTTGTCACAAGTGCAGTTTTGGTTGCAGTGGCATTAACAGTGATGGTCATACCTACTATGTATTCTCACCTAAGACACAGTCACATTTATTAGAGAAGCTGTACTAAACCCATTTATGTCAGTCTTATCCACCATACCTATTGCTATATACTTACATTTCATTCTGCTCCCTGTCTACTCCCTTAAACTATCATAGACAGAAATACTGAGTGATATTGTTACTCGTGATTAGACTTTTCCTAAATATTACTAAATATGGCATGAGAACCAGATGGTGTGCATTTATGATCACTGTTTGTTTTTCTTCTGTCTGATATATACTGTGCTACAATGTAGCTAAAAATATTAGCTGGCATTTACCCATCTGATATATGATTACATTTCTCTCTGGTACTCTTTCCTTTTGGCTACATACTGTACTATGTTCTCTTTAATTAGTGGCATGCATTGCCTACAGTACACACAATACTCATATTTATCCGTTTTGGATACATCTGATGCCCATTGTAGTGCAAGTATTCTACAGGTAGCATTTGCTATTAGTATTATTATTATTATTATTATTATTATTATTATTATTATTATGCAGTTGGTTTTATTCACATTTGTTATTGTCTTTCTTCTGTAAGTTATGTTGTTAACAATTCTTAGAAGACTTTTTTCTCCTGAGATCCTTTCTGTAAATGTGCTTTGACCAACACCTTCTTATCCAGTCATCAGTGTGTGTAAATAAACCAATAAATACTGAGATGTGCATATTAAATGCACCAAGCAAGAAAATTCTGAACTTTGCCAAAATGCCAGAGTAATGTTTATTTATAAACTACATACATTTTCACTTGAAATAACTTGTGACACATGCAGTGAAAGTTAATTTGATTATAATTACTGGGGAACACTATGCTTACAGTTTAGAAGTTCCTAATGATGAGAAATTATGTAGCACCTGCTTACAATAACCTTTTTCTTCTCTTTGCGTAGTCGATCATTGAG